>NC_081185.1:158474770-158754770 GCF_029867415.1 Vicia villosa
GCATCCTGAATTAGAACGCCAATCTTCCGTTAACAGAAATCACACCATCGTACCACTGATGATTGAAGAGATGTTCCGCCATACCACTGACGATAACACATACCAATGTTCCACTGAAGGCATGAAGAAGAAATATACCACCGTACCACTGATGATATGAAGAGATGTACCACCGTACCACTGATGATATGAAGAGAGATATACCACCGTACCACTGATGATATGAAGAGATATATACCACCGTACCACTGATGATATGAAGAGATATATACCACCGTACCACTGATGATATGAAGAGATATATACCACCGTACCACTGATGATATGAAGAGAGATGTACCACCGTACCACTGATGATATGAAGAGAAATATACCACCGTACCACTGACGATGAAGATAACAAAATACACCAACGTTCCACTGAAGGTGAACTAAATACATCGACGTACCACTGACGATGAAGATAACAAAATACACCAACGTTCCACTGAAGGTGAACTACCAACGTCCCACTGGAGGTAGAAAGAGATGTATCGCCGTACCACTAAGGATAACACATACCCACGTTCCACTGAAGGTATTGAAGAGAAATACATCGACGTACCACTGACGATGAAAGATAACAAAATACACCAACGTTCCACTGAAGGTGAACTAAATACATCGACGTACCACTGACGATGAAGATAACAAAATACACCAACGTTCCACTGAAGGTGAACTACCAACGTCCCACTGGAGGTAGAAAGAGATGTATCGCCGTACCACTAACGATAACACATACCAACGTTCCACTGAAGGTATTGAAGAGAAATACATCGACGTACCACTGACGATGAAGATAACAAAATACACCAACGTTCCACTGAAGGTGAACTACCAACGTCCCACTGGAGGTAGAAAGAGATGTATCGCCGTACCATTAACGATAACACATACCCACGTTCCACTGAAGGTATTGAAGAGAAATACATCGACGTACCACTGACGATGAAAGATAACAAAATACACCAACGTTCCACTGAAGGTGAACTACCAACGTCCCACTGGAGGTAGAAAGAGATGTATCGCCGTACCATTAACGATAACACATACCCACGTTCCACTGAAGGTATTGAAGAGAAATACATCGACGTACCACTGACGATGAAAGATAACAAAATACACCAACGTTCCACTGAAGGTGAACTAAATACATCGACGTACCACTGACGATGAAGATAACAAAATACACCAACGTTCCACTGAAGGTGAACTACCAACGTCCCACTGGAGGTAGAAAGAGATGTATCGCCGTACCACTAACGATAACACATACCAACGTTCCACTGAAGGTATTGAAGAGAAATACATCGACGTACCACTGACGATGAAGATAACAAAATACACCAACGTTCCACTGAAGGTGAACTAAATACATCGACGTACCACTGACGATGAAGATAACAAAATACACCAACGTTCCACTGAAGGTGAACTACCAACGTCCCACTGGAGGTAGAAAGAGATGGTGTACGAAAATGACATAATCAAGCATGTCCCAGGCTGAACACCAAAGCAGAAACTGCTAGCAATCTTTCGATGGCTTCAGAATATATGCTACCCAACACTAGGGAACATTGAAGCTGAGAGAACACCGTAGTTGAGTTCTAAACCAAACTCGAACCAGGCCAAAGGTATATTGAGTGTAATACGTTCTTCTGCATATGAATACATCAACATATCCATTCCTTGTAATGCACTCATGAATCAAAGTAAAAATTCTTTTATAATTTTCAAAAGGATTTTGTTGAAATCAATTTTCTCTTTGTTTCAAAAATTACTATCAACAATAAATGACATTTTGAGAGATATGAAAGAAATAAGATTGCCAATAAAAGATAAAGGCTCAAACTTTTTTAATGGAATGGTAGTCTGCAAAAGGCAAGACCCCATGGATTATTACAAAGTTTGGAAAGTGGTAATTTTGTGGAAAAGGTACATTGAAACGTAATGACCCCATCCTCTCTCTCAACTGGGAATTCCTGAGCAAAGGCTTCCGTTGAAAAGTGTTGAACTTTCTTCATGATAAACAGATGACTGCTGATGATCAAGTCTTGTCTGATGTAGTTACTTGCCATGAATCCCTAACTTTTGCCTGGACCGCCCTTTCGGGTTTTCAGTCCACCGGGTATTTTATTCTGTTTATGTCTCTAATTTTTGCCTGGACCGCCCTTTCGGGTTTTCAATCCACCGAGACGCTCTTTTTTGCCTAAGCCGCCCTTTCGGGTTTTCAACTTAGCGAGCTGTTCTTTTGTTATTTAGGCGAAGTATTTCTTGACTACATCAGCATTCACGGGACGTGGGAGCTCTTCTCCATCCATAGTTGCAAGAATTAATGCACCGCCAGAGAAGGCTTTCTTAACAACATATGGTCCTTCAAAATTAGGAGTCCACTTGCCCCTTGAATCGGAAGTGAAAGACAAGATCCTTTTGAGCACGAGGTCGCCTTCTCTGAATACACGAGGTCGAACCTTCTTATCAAATGCTTTCTTCATTCTTTTCTGATATAACTGACCATGGCATAAAGCCGTCATTCTCTTTTCTTCTATCAAATTCAATTGATCAAACCTGCTCTGACACCATTCAGCCTCAGATAACTTGGTTTCCATTAAAATTCTCAGTGATGGAATCTCAACCTCAATAGGGAGCACTGCTTCCATGCCATAAACCAAAGAAAAGGGAGTTGCCCCTGTTGAAGTACGAACAGATGTACGGTACCCATGCAAAGCAAATGGGAGCATCTCATGCCAGTCCTTGTACGTAACAACCATCTTTTGCACAATTTTCTTAATGTTCTTATTTGCTGCTTCAACAGCTCCATTCATCTTTGGCCTATAAGGCGAAGAGTTGTGATGTTCAATCTTGAAGCTTTCACACAATTCTCTCATCATGCTATTGTTCAGATTCGAGCCATTGTCAGTGATGATCTTGCTCGGTACACCATATCTACAAATGATGTAGTTCTTGATAAATCTGACCACAACTTGCTTTGTTACATTAGCATATGAAGCAGCTTCTACCCACTTGGTGAAGTAATCGATTGCTACCAGGATGAATCGATGTCCATTCGAAGCTTTGGGTTCAATCATGCCAATCATATCAATACCCCACATAGAGAAAGGCCATGGAGAGGAAATAACATTGAGAAGCGTCGGAGGCACATGAATCTTGTCAGCATACACTTGACACTTGTGACACTTCTTTACAAACTTGTAGCAATCAGATTCCATTGTCAACCAATAGTAACCTGCTCTAAGCATCTTTTTAGCCATCGAATGTCCATTGGCATGGGTACCAAAAGAACCTTCATGAATTTCATGCATCAACATGTCTGCTTCGTGTCTATCCACGCATCTGAGCAAGACCATGTCATAATTCCTTTTATACAAAACATCAGCATTGATGAAGAAACTGCCAGCCAATCTCCTCAAAGTTTTCTTGTCTTTAATTGATGCCCCAAGTGGGTACTCTTGAGTCTGGAGGAAGTGCTTAATATTGAAATACCAAGGCTTCTCATCTGTTGCTTCCTCAACTACAAATACATGAGCAGGTCTATCAAGACGCCTGATTGTAATTCGAGGTTCCTCATTATGGAAATTCACTTTGTACATGGAAGACAACGTGGCTAAAGCATCAGCCATCTGATTCTCATCTCGAGGGATGTGGTGGAATTCAACTTTGTTGAAGAATGTCAATAACCTTCTGGCGTAATCTTTGTAAGGGATTAAACCAGGATGACGAGTTTCCCATTCTCCTTTAATCTGATTAATCACAAGTGAAGAATCTCCATAAACATCAAGAATCTTAATTCTCAGATTAATGGCCTCTTCAAGTCCCATGATGCAAGCTTCATACTCAGCAATATTATTTGTACAGTCAAAACATATCCTTGCAGTGAAAGGAACATGTGATCCATGTGGAGTGATGATAATGGCGCCAATTCCATGGCCATGAATATTAGAAGCTCCATCAAAAATCAAACCCCATTTGGATTCAGGATCAGGCCCTTCTTCTGGCAACGGTTCATCCCAATCTTGAGATCTCAAATACATTATATCTTCATCTGGGAAGTCCATCTTGATAGACTGATGATCATCAATTGGTTGGTGAGCGAGGTACTCTGCCAACACACTTCCTTTCACAGCTTTCTGAGCTCGATATTCAATATCATATTCTGATAACAACATTTGCCAGTGAGCAATCCTTCCAGTTAATGCAGGTTTCTCAAATACATACTTAATTGGATCCATTTTGGAGATCAATAAGGTGGTGTGGTTCAACATATACTGTCTCAGTCGGCGAGCAGCCCACACCAAAGCACAGCAAGTTTTCTCAAGCAGCGAGTATCTTGTTTCGCACTCGGTAAACTTTTTGCTAAGGTAGTATATTGCATACTCTTTTCGACCAGACTCGTCATGCTGACCCAACACACATCCCATTGAGTTTTCAAGCACTGTGAGGTACATAATCAGAGGTCTTCCCTCAACTGGAGGGAGCAAAATGGGAGGTTCAAGCAGATATTCTTTGATGTTGTCAAAAGCTTTCTGACAATCTTCATTCCACACACATCCCTGATTTTTCTTTAACAGCTTGAAGATTGGCTCACAGGTAGCAGTCATATTGGAAATGAACCTGGAGATATAATTCAGACGTCCGAGGAAACCTCTCACTTGTTTTTCAGTCTTTGGTGCTGGCATTTCCTGAATTGCTTTGACTTTATCAGGATCTACTTCAATTCCTCTCTGACTGACAACAAAACCCAATAACTTTCCAGAACGGACACCAAAAGTGCATTTGTTTGGGTTCAAGCGGAGACGATACTTTCTCAAACGCTGAAACAACTTTAAAAGATCCTCCATGTGCCCCTCTTCTGATTGGGACTTGGCAATCATATCATCCACATAAACCTCAATTTCTTTGTGCATCATATCATGGAAAAGAGTAGTCATGGCCCTCTGATATGTCGCACCAGCATTCTTCAACCCAAAAGGCATCACTTTGTAACAGAATGTCCCCCAGGGTGTGATAAAGGTTGTCTTTTCCATGTCTTCAGGTGCCATCTTAATCTGGTTATATCCTGAAAAACCATCCATAAAGGAGAAAACTTCAAACTTTGCAGTGCTATCTACCAACATATCAATGTGAGGTAGAGGAAAATCATCTTTCGGACTGGCTTTGTTCAAATCTCTGTAATCCACACACATGCGAACTTTTCCGTCTTTCTTCGGAACAGGCACAATATTGGCAATCCATTGAGGATATACAGAAGTGACAAGGAAACCTGCATCTATCTGTTTCAAGACCTCTTTTTTAATCTTTTCTGCCATATCAGGATGACTCCTTCTTAACTTTTGCTTGACAGGAGGACATTCTGGTTTCAACGGCAAACGATGCTCCACAATATCGGTGTTCAACCCAGGCATATCTTGGTAGGACCACGCAAAAATGTCAACATACTCTTTAAGAAGCTCTACCATCCTCTTCTTAACATCTTGACCAAGCAGTGCCCCAATCTTGACTTCCTTTTTATCCTTTTCAGAACCCAAGTTGATGACTTCCAATGGCTCTTTATATGGCTGAATAGTGTCTTCCTCGTGCTCAAGCAGTCGGGAAATCTCATCAGGAATACATTCATCACTCTCTTCTTCCGCCTCATACACAGGACACTCGAAGTTAGGAGAGGGCGCAGGGTCATTACTTTCAACGGTTTTATTGATTAATCTGCACAAATGATTATTATTTCAGGAAAGGAAAGATATATGCAAACATGTAATCGTGCAGATTATGGAAAATGAAAACATTTTTTAAGGTTTTTTGTGTTACCACTTTCCAGAAAAAGCAAAAAGATAAAAAGCATTTATATGCAGAAACCAAAATGACTTTTATTGATGATTTTAAAGTTTAAAACAAACAGAAAACAGCCCCAACAACTTCACTTTCATCTTGGGCAGAATGAAAGGATTTTGAAAAACATAAAAGCAAAATTACTTTGAGACATGAGTACACTCAGGAATGTCAATGGTGATCCAGTTCTCAATCATCTTTCCATGGGTCACAAAGCTTGGCACTTCTGGCTCTGGTTCATCTTCAACAATAGCGTTCACCTCTGGAAGAGTCGGGTGTAGAAACCCAGCACTATGAAACATCTCTTGATAAGGACGAAAAGCAGATTCAGACTTCATCACAGACTTGTCTGAGGCAGAAAATCCCAGACCAGCTCTATTCTTGTTCTCTTGTAGACTCACCACTTGTCCCCAGGCTCCTGAATGTCCATTCTGAACCACCAGTTGAGCATCTTTGAAGGAGGCAATGGAAGCTTCATCTTTTTTGATTTCATCATTAACAGACAGGGCTTGGAATGCAGTTCCAATGACCACTTCATCAGCTTCTATGGTATGGAATGAAGAGAGATGACTAATCAGCAAAGCTTGTTCTCCATTCACAACAACCATCTTTCCATCTTTCACAAATTTCAACTTTTGGTGAAGAGTTGAAGTAACTGCCCCAGCTTCATGGATCCACGGGCGTCCTAATAAGCAACTGTACGCAGGGAAAATATCCATCACTTGAAAAGTAATCTTGAAGACAAATGGTCCAATACCAATAGGCAAATCAACCTCTCCAACCACTGATTTCTTCGATCCATCAAAAGCCTTGACAATCACATTGCTAAATCTCATTGGTGTGCCACCATAAGACAGCTTAGCAAGAGTGGATTTTGGCATGACATTCAGAGATGATCCAGTATCAATCAACACATTAGACATTGAGTCCTCTTTGCAACTGACAGAGATATGCAAAGCCAAATTATGATTTCTTCCTTCCTCAGGCAAATCTTCATCACTGAAGCTCAAATTATTACATGCGGTGATATTACTCACAACCCCATTAAACTGATCCAGCGTCACATCATGATCCACAAAGGCTTGATCAAGTATTTTCATCAGAGAATCCCTATGAGCAGGAGAATTCGCCAGCAGCTCCATTATAGAAATCTTGTACGGAGTGCGATGCAGCTGATCCACGATCTTATAATCACTCATCTTGATAAGCTTTAAAATCTCATCCATCTCCTTTTCTGAAGATGACCCAGCATTCACTTTTGTCACATCATTATTGTTCACAGGCACTTGAGTAGGATTCCTCTGGACATCCACAACTGTTTGGGGCTGAGTAAAAACTCGTCCACTTCTAGTCACTCTACTGACATCTGCTATATTCTCAACAGAAGACAGAGGCTTAATCTCAACTTCTTTTCCAGCTTCCAACATGGTGGCATTATATCTGTAAGGTACAGCTTTATCAGAACTATAAGGTACAGATCCAGGCAAACATATCACAAGAGGTTCCACAGCAGCTTTGCCATAATAACCAATCTCTACACATTCCGGGATTTCAAAGCATGGTTCAATCACATTGACATCATCTTCATCTCTATCCCTCAGAATCTCAATGAGCCTTTGATCTATCATCTCTTGCAAGTCTCTTCTTACAATGTAACACCCTCGAGGATTGACTGAACAAATCCTACAAGCAGCATGATTATGTTCATAATGACTGTATTCACACAGAGTGGCATGCATCTCTACCAATGATCCTCTGATGTGTTCTACAAGATAAATCTTATACTTCCCAGGGCATCCATACACCATATTCACAGCAGACGCTTCATGAGTTGGCAACGGATTGTTCTTCACATTTGGGCCAATATCACGGAAAGAGAGCATTCCAGAACGGACCAATCTCTGAACTTCATTCTTCAGGGGCCAACAATTTTCCAAATCATGCCCAGGAGCATTCTGATGAAAAGCACAAGTGGCATCAGCCTTGTACCACCAAGGGAGTTTCTCTGGAACAGGAGGTGGTGACCTTGGTTGAACCAGCTTCTTATGAATTAGAGCAGGATACAGTTCAGTGTACGTCATAGGGATAGGATCAACATTAACTCGAGGATACGGATTCCGCCTTGCTGGTTGTTGATTAACAGGAGCTACAGGCACTGAATTCACAACAGGAGTTACTGACGCCACTTGTTGAGATTGATTCCTGACTCGACTATTCCTCCCATGAGAAACAGCATTGGCATCTGACTCTTTCTTCTTCTGGAATGAAGAACCGTACTTCTTCGCACCACCAGATGAATTGTCATTTCGAACCAAACAACCTTCTCGCACAGCTTCTTCCAATCTGACACCCATACCCACCATTTCGGTGAAGTCTACAGGAGCACTAGCAATCATCCTCTCATAATAAAACGGACCAAGAGTCTTCAGAAAAATCTTAGTCATCTCTTTTTCTTCCATCGGAGGAATCACTTGGGCGGCAACCTCACGCCATCTCTGAGCATATTCCTTGAAGGATTCCTTCTCTTTCTGCATCATAGCTCGCAATTGATCCCTATCAGGAGCCATGTCCACATTATACTTGTATTGCTTCACAAACGCTTCAGCTAAGTCATTGAAAGTGCGGATATGGGTGCTATCAAGGCCCATATACCACTTAGAAGCAGCTCCAGTCAGACTGTCTTAGAAATAGTGAATCAACAGACGTTGATCATCAGTGTGAGTGGACATCTTCCTTATATACATCACCAGATGTGCCTGAGGACAGGAATTTCCTTTGTACTTCTCAAATTCAGGCAGCTTGAACTTAGCAGGTACTTTCACATTGGGAACAAGGCAAAGATCATGCACATTCTTTCCAAACAGTTCTTTCCCACGGAGAGCTTTCATCTCTTTCTGCAATTCTTCAAACTGATCTTGGAAACCATCCATTCTGTCATGAATTTCACTTGGAGCAGCATCATAAATGGGCTCTGGGACAAAAGGACCAGTATGAACAATAGGAGAGGTGTTGACCATAACAGGAGTCAACGGGCGAGTCATCTCAGGAACAGACAAATAACCTTCAGGCATGCCCCAGGGATATCCATTAGGCATACGTTGCTGAGTAGCACCAGCAGGAACAGCAGGAATAGTTGTAGCAGCAATTTCAGAAATCACAGTGGTCTGACCCTGAGCTTGGGCATTGGGGGGAGGAACTTGATTCTGATTCTGATTCTGAGCAGCCATCAATGTCTCAACCAGAGCAGTGAGACGATCCACACCAGATCTCAAAGTAACAACCTCTTCACGTAGCTCACGATTCTCTTGTTCAAGACCTTCCATCTTCTTCTTGCAGTTAGCTCGAGTATTATACCGGTGAGACAGCTTGATTCTGTATGAAGAACACTGAATAAGACCTCGGGAATACTCTCGGAAGCAGGACCAAAATGCAGAATGATGCATGAAATGCAATGCAAATGATTTTTATTTTTGGTTTTCAAGGAACTTTTAAGACATTAATTGTAAACATTAGCAAAAAACATCATAAAACATAACAATATTCTTTCATTAATCATGGAAAAGCATACAAAAGGATTCAAAGATCCAAAATTACAAAACAAAGGAAAAAGCTAAAAACTAGAAGGGAACACTTCTGATGAAGATCCAACTCCTCTCTGCAGCTTCCTACGGAGCTTCTCCAATTCATCTTCATAAAAGGCCTTCAAATGAGCATTCTCGACCATCAGCTTATCAGCAACTTCTTTCCATGCGACTGAATCTTCTTGTGGTCTCTTTCGCTTTTCACCATGTTGTTGAAGCAACTCTTCTTGATGACGAATCTGATCTTCCTTTTCCATCAACCAACCATCTTGGATATCAAGCATTTCATCTTTTTCTTTCAAGTGTATCTTCAACTCTTTGTTCTCAAACTCCAAAGCATCTCTTTCCGCTCTCAACTTAGCCACGAGCTCTAGATGTTCTTCACTACTTTCAACAGGAGTAGTGGAAGACAATGGCGGAGTAACGAGTAGAGAAGGCTCCTCGAGTAAATAAGGCATCTGAAAAGTATGAGCTCTAGATCGAACCCAATCAGTATAGTCTTTGAGAGCAACACATTGTTTTGTTCCCAAATGTCTCTTCCTATCAACATGGTGCCAAGCACGCACAAACCGATTTCTCATATCCAAATTTCCATCTTGATTAAGATAGAAGATTCCTGACACAAGAATACTAGCGGGTCGCTCCTTCATGGGGTAGCAAAATTGACGCCTTGCAAGAATGGGGTTGTAGGTAATCCCTCCTTGTATACCAAGAAGAGGTACATTAGGGAATTCTCCACAACTATCAATAATCTCACCAATGTCATAAGCAGGATTGTACCAATGGATATTCCCATTAGTAAGAGGCATGATTTTCTGAGACCATGAGAGACCATCAGGATTGTTCAGGAAACTCTTAGCTTGAGGTAAGTGCGAAATAAACCACTTATAGAGCAAAGGAGTGCAACAGTTGATAAGTCCACCTTTCTTATCATTCCTATGGTGAATGGAATGATAAGTATCCCCAAGCAAAGTAGGCACAGGATTCCCAATCATGAAAATCCGAATAGCATTAACATCGACAAAGTGGTCAATGTTGGGAAAGAGTATCAAACCATAGATGAGCAAGGCCAAAAATGTCTCAAAAGCAATCATACTTCCTTTACTAGCCAACATAGAAGCCTTTCCAATCAAGAACTTAGAAGTCAACCCCCAAATTCCTCCCTTTTTTGGTCATGTTTGCTTTTACATCTGATATTTTTAAATGAAGGAGTTCTGCTATCTCATCAACCTGAGGCTCTTTCTCCAAACCACTAAACGGTATGTCATCCGTAACGGGCAAACCAATCCAATAAGAATACTCCTCCAAAGTAGGCATAAGCTGATAATCAGGAAAGGTGAAACAATGATAAACCGGGTCATAAAACTGCACAAGAGTCTCAAGAATCCCTTTTTCCACTTTAGTCTTCAAGATAGAGATCAATTTCCCATAACGGCTTTTGAAGTTGTCAAGATTAGGAACCAAAGTTGCTAGCTCTTTCAATTCCTTTGCACTTGAATTTCTGAAAGTGTACTTCTTGATGCTTCTCTTTTGATCCATGGTACCTGTTATGTTTACAAAAAATGTCTCTAAGTTCCTTGAAAACCATTTGTGAATGTCATTTTTATGAATGCATGAATGCATGGTTTATGCATCAATCACAATCAAGAGCACACAAGATCACATCAAATCACACAAATATCAAACAGTCCAGGTTCAAAGGTTCGACGTCACGAGCATGGAGCCATGGGTCTACCCATCCCACAAGGAGTGATCTAGGGAATTTTGTACCTGCCAGTCGGGTTCTACAAAGGTTCCCAGAGTTTTCAATCTTCTATCGGATATTACCGGCACGCACAATTGCTCATGGGCGCCAATAATATGCCTAAAAAGACCTCGTCTGAGCGTAGTATCGCATGACAACAAGCTCAAATTGGTACTTGATCTTGTTTATGCACTACATCCTAAAAAGGCTTAGATTGGTTAAAAGGGTTCTAGGTCATTCAGCTTCTACGGACACTCACTATTGAAAGTAATAGCGTTATCACGATGGTTCGTAACAACCTCTACTACCTTCCATGAGGCCTCCACTGATTGGGGTTCCACCATATGACGCTCATGGTAAGGATTGCTCCTGACATGCGACTATTGGTCTTACCACCTCCTATCTCAAGTTACTCACCAAAGTTCGGGTTAGAACTTTATCTCATCACAGAGGAACCATCGAGCACCAAAGAGAAAAAAAAAAAACAAACAAAACACACAACAATATATACAGATAAAAACACACAGATAAACAAAAATAGGCTTAACACACTTAAAAAAAAACTGGATCCCCAGTGAAGTCGCCATTTTTCTGTAGCGGGGAAAATCTGATATCGAAGCCATGGGATTGACTCGAATCAATATTCCGTTTTGAAATCGCCACCGCGCTTTATTTTTTCAAAGGAAAAGGGAAAAGAACGAAAAGCCCAAAGTTTTGTTTTTTAAAACAAGAAAGAGATCTCAGGTACGGGTGTTGATTATATGAGGGGAAGGTTTAAAGCACCCCTCATATCCGTGGTACTCCACGGGAACCTTTTTGAAAATCTGTGTTGTGTGTGTGCTAAAAAACGGTTTGTTTTATTTTTTAAAATAAGCTCGGCAAAGCGTTAAGCTTTGGGCCTACATACCTCCTCGGTGCAATGGAGAAGTCAGAGCTAATGTAGTTCCGCTTTTGGGAAAAACGTTTTTAAAACGAATAAACACTTTGTTGTCGTTAGAGAGAAACACTCAGCCATTGATCTTGAGCATGAGAACAAACAAGTTCTTTGCATCGCAAATGAAAGAAGGGCTCCAACTCGGATAAAATCAACGAGTATGCCACTAGCTCTCTCACGCGGAAAAGATCTCGTTATTATCAATCAATTTCAAAATCGTGGGGTATAACCACTCGTTTCGACAATTAACGGTGTCTAAACTTTTGAAGAAAAGCCACTAAGGGCGAAAGATATTTTTTGAGAAAAGGTTTTGAAAAGGTTGCAAACATAAGAAGGTTTTTGAAAAAGGGAGAAGATTTTGAAAATTTAAGAATGGGAAGGAGATGAAGAGGCTATCCTATTGCGTAAAATAAAAGCTAAGGAAAGAAACGGCCTAACCAAGTAAGAAGCCAACACTTGACATTAAGAGCCAAGGTAGTTTTCCCATCCTTTGGATTTATCAGTACCAACACATTAACACTTGGGGATCCAGATGAACTTATTGTCTTAGCACCATTTTTCATTAAGCACATTAAGATTCTGACGAAAATCGGGCAGAGTAACGGCTGTTTTCGGGTAAAATCCTTATATCAGTGCCTTGGAATTAACCATCAAGGGCTTTCAAGGAAATACCTGCACACATAAACATACAACAGAACAATGCCAGACAGACAGAACAATCACATGATAGTAATAGAATGAGTCCAGAGGTACTAGGTCCATAAGTCCGAATCTCCAAAGCGCTAGGGATAGTAACTGATAGTCCAAAGAGAACCTTATGTATTTTTTAGATTTTTGTTATTTATTAGTGTTTTAGCAAGAAGAGTAGAGTATGGTCCAAGTGGACAAAAGAAAAATAACGGAAGCATAAACATATGTCCAAGTGGACAAAGAGAAAATAGCGGAATTATAAACGTCCAAATGGACAAAGAGAAAATGGCAGAAAGTAAATATGATGAAATGATAAAGTAAAGCGATAAGGCGAGAAATATAAAGAGCGGTAATATAAAGAGCGGTAATATAAAAGGTGCGGAAATTAAAGTTAGTTGTTAAATGTTAAAGATAACCATCTTGAAACTTGTCAAGTATGTTATCAAAGTTAGTAGGAAGATCTATGGTGAGTGAATGATGTACTCGGATTTAAAGTCAATGGGGCTTATCAGAAGCTTGATAAAATCATAGCGACTACACGATAAAAACCTCCACAAGTCTTAAATCAACCGCATACAATTCTCTTCCACGTTTGATCTTTTTATCGAGTCGGGACAAATGTAGGAGAACTCTCCATGTATCAAGATTATTAATCAAAAGAAATAAGAAGGAGAAGAAGAAATGATCTAGCCTTTATCAAGAATCCATAGAATTCTCAAGATATTAAGACTTTCATCGATCAAAAGCAAATATGATGAAAAGATAATAAGGAAAACAAATTGATCTAGTCTTCATCAAGAATCCATAGAATTCTCAAGATATTAAGACTTTCATCGATCAAAAGAAAGATAAGATGAAATTAAGAATGAAAACAAATTGATCTAGTCTTCATCAAGAATCCATAGAATTCTCAAGATGTTAAGACTTTCATCGATCAAAAGAAAGATAAGATGAAAATAAGAATGAAAACATAAAAGATAATCAACTCACACTATCATTAATATCATTCATCTAATATTATGGATTAGGTCATTTCAAACCTATCAACATCCTAGATCCAATGATATTAATGAAGTGGAAGAAGTAGGAAACCAAAACAAGCATAAAAAAGGCAAAAAACCACATTCTGCCAGCAGGAAATCGATTTCATGCAGAGGGAAATCGATTTCCATAGTGCAGTTTTTAAAAAAAAACAAGTCACGCTCAGCAGGAAATCGATTTCAGCCTTAAGGAAATCGATTTCCTCAGTGTAAAAATCAGCAAAAACAGCATTTAGAGGCATAAAACTTGACTTGAACAAATGTACAAACACCTTATGATCAATCATCAATTGGAGCACGAATTTTCCATCAAATCACCATCAAATAGCACCAATATAGCATCAAGGATGCATCACACACAAGCAACAAAGATCTACATCATGATATACAAAAAGGATGAAGAAAATTTACCAAATCTTGAACAAAACTTAGATCTACTTCAAGAATCACCAACACAAATCTTGATCTCTCAACAATTGAAGAAAAAAGAGTGAAATGGATGGTGGCTTAGCTCAAAGTTTGTGAGGTTCAAGGTGTAACTCACAAACTTTATGAAAGAATAAGAGCTTTGGTGAATTTGGTAGGAATGAGGAGAGAAATTGCAAGAGGTTTTTTGGCTCTCAAAAGCTTGAGAAATGAGAGAGTAGTGGGCTCTATTTATAGGATGAGAGCAAGAGTAGTGGTAGTTTGGTCTTTTTGCATTTGGTAATTAACTTGTGTTTAATTGGTGATTAAAGTGGCAATTAAATGGTAAAATGGGGTTTAAGTGGGTTTAATGAAGAGAATTATTTTGATGAGGTGGAAAATTGGTGAAATGACAAAGATGGTCAAAGAAAATAGGTGTCAAAATCAAATCAAGCTTCCCTCTCTATTTTTTTTGAATTTCGCCTGAAGGAAATCGATTTCCCCAGGAGTGAAATCGATTTCACTCTGTTTCAGAAGAGAATTTGGCGCAAAATACACTAGGGAAATCGATTTACCCAGGAGGGAAATCGATTTCATGCTGTCCAGAATGTGATTTTGTTGAAGATTGCTGCAGGGAAATCGATTTACCCAGTAGGGAAATCGATTTCATCAGTCAAAAATGTGAAAAAATGCCTTGCTTAATGCATGTCTTGGCTTGGTACCTACAAAACAAAAGCCTACAAAGAAACAAAGCAATATTTTTGGTATTTGGGTTAGTATAATATGCATAAAAGATAAACAATCATTGGTGCTTGATGGTCCCTCTCATTGATGAGGTGAGTGCAACACCATAAACAAACTTCCAAGTGAAGCTCTTGATTAGTGATTGGGATATGAATGATATAGGATCTTAGGGTCAAAAATTGGGGTATGACACCAAGGGAGCAGCTATGTTAGTAGGTTATTGTTGTTTGGATATTGATTTACTTTCAAACCCAACCTAGTGCACCTGGATTGATATGTTAGTAGGTTATTGTGTTAGGCCTGAGGTTTGTTGAGGATAAATTTTAGTTGTTTTCCGCTGCACGATATTTTTGTTAACCATGGTTTATATAAGTATAGTCCCCTCAACTGGTGTATGAAGTATGTATAGGTATAACTCATGGATTTAGTTGCCTCTAGTAGGGATGTTGTATGATGAGATTTTTATGTACAATGCATGGATAAGCGGTGTGGAGTTTCCATGATTGTTAGTTTGAGGGGGAGACTTGGTTAACCTTCCCACGTCTGGTTCAGCCTTGTGTTTAGTTGGCTGTTGAACGGTGTCACATGGATCTGGTTGTTGTGTGACACATTTGTAAGGAAAGATTCATCTATCTCTTTCCTAAGGGTGAATCTAATTGGGAAAGGATTTAAGATCAATTGCTATTTGTGCCAAGTACAAGTATTTAATTGATTATCCGTGGAGTTCAAGATAACTGATGTTCTTAAAGATGTTGGAACATCTCTTCTTCAAGACCCTGTACAGGAAGGATAGTGCATTTGTTTTAAGATCTATCTCTTTGGTGGCAACATAAACATATGATCTCTGAAAAAAATTTCCTGGCAAGAAACATGTTCAGCTTTGGAGTTCACAAGAAGAAGACATCATAATCTTGATGGTGGTTACTTGGATCAGTTTATTTCTGATCTATGTAAGGAAGTGCATTGGCTAATGTACACTGTGAAGCCAAGAACAAGTGGCAGTATTCTTGACATCATGGAAACAGCTTTGCTCAAGGAAGTGGCATCCTTGGTACAGCTAGAGGATTAGTCTCTAACTAGTCCTTCTGATGACTCGTGCATCAGAGTGTCTGATGTCGTTGGAAAAGAAGCAGGGATTCATCAAAGTGTGGGCTTGGATGACATAACTACATAACTGCGGGATGGAGGTTGCTTACTCAAACTTGGTTTCACAACCAGGTCTATGAGAGCATTGAACTCTGGTTCTGTAAATGGAGGAAGTTCTTTCAAGTGGCAGAAGAAGGAACTGAATTCAACAGCTAGATGTTAAAGCACAATGTTTTGACATTTGGTTCAACATCAGAATCTTAGTTGATGAAGTGACACATCAACTTATGATAAGAAGATCTACAGAGTTGAAGATTGGATACTTCAAAAAGATCGCTCTCATTGCAATTCTTTGGAATTGCTGGGTAGAGAAGATGTTACATGTTCCTGTCTTGGAAAATCTAAGTTTTTTTATAACATGTATCTTGAATTTCAAGTTTCACTTGAAGGGTCAGAATATCCTTGAGAGAAGTCTGATAAACATGGAGAAGTTAAAAAGTGGCATTTGACATTTTCATATGAGGATTCATGAAGGAGGTAATCAAACAGTGGCATTTGGTTCATCTCAGAAGTGGATTCGAAAAATCAAGATAATCAACATATGGCAGCTGATTATTCTTGAGGATAGTCTTAGACAAATTACTTTTGGGCAAAAGAGTAATAAGTTGAAGACAAAAAGGAGGTGTTTTCTATTCTCCTCTTGGAGCTTGTGGTAGAAGGTCTGAGCTATCTATGAAAGAGTGTATCTTGTAATGTAGATCTCCCAATGTGAGTGACTGATTGTATTCTAATCAAGCTGGTGGCGAAGTGGTATCTGAAGATTATCAGATGGTGTTTTTTTGTGTCGTGTAGGATGTCCTAAAAAATGTTAAGACATTATGAGAAGTGGTCATGTCATGCAGAGTAACTTTTAAAGGGGAGATGTACGTTGCTTTGGCAACATTTATGGCCAAACAGGGGGAGAAGAGATTATTGTCACCCCAGATCATATTGAACAAGTTATTTCTATTCATGTTATGTGATAGTGTAGCTTGTGGAACTTATTCAGCAGGTCTGATGTTTTGATGTGCTTTAGCAATTTTGCATAACTGGTAGTTTGCTAGTTGTTTTTTGTGGTGCTGTGATGACAAGATGTTTTAGCCAAAAATTTGCCAAAGGGGGAGATTGTAGATGTTTTGATTGGCTGCATTTTATGGTAAAACATTCATGTGTATTCTGTTGTCTTGACTAAGGTCATGACATGTGGTGTATAGTGTTAAAGGTTATGCAGGTTCTGGTTGTGTAAGCTAATACATGCTGTGTTAGTTGGATGTCATGCCCGACGTCAAGACATCAGTATTTGACAGCAGTAGCTCTTACGTTTTCTGTTCTATTTCTATTATGTTTCCTTATTTATCTCAGTCTTTATTTTGGGAAACTAAAGATTATGTTGATTGTACATCAGTAATAGAACAAATCATGGGCTGTCTTTTTGGCACCCTGATATGTGAGAAGCAGAGAATTGAAGTGAAGAATACTGTTTGCTGTGATTTATGCAGAACAGGTACAACATCAAGATGTTCCATGGAATGTCACGACATGCTCTGTGACATCAGTATTTGACAGCAGTTACTGTTATATTTAGCTGTCACGCGCCTACTGAGCTGGAATATAAAGATTCAGTAAGTACTCAAAAGATGCAGAATATTCTTTGGAATATTATGCAATCCTATGTGGCATAGGTTTAGAGATCAAGAGAATCAAGATTAGAATATTGGAGAATTATGCAGTTTCCAATTATGAAGATAAATTAGGGAACTTATGATTGAAGACCTTGTTTTTAGCAGAAAGTTTTCTGTGATTTGTAACAGCAAATAATGCTGCGATTGTAAGCCCAAGTCCAGTTGGGAATAGGTTATAAATAGGAAACGTTGTAACCTAGTTTATTAAGCTAGCCGGCGTTTAGAAAGATGTAACCATTAGGGTTAGCCGTGTAGGTGAACCTCCCGGTTTGTGGGAAGGTCACTAATTTGTGCCTCGAAGCCTGTAGGTAAGAGGTTTGTTTTATTCACTCAGAAGTTGTGAAGCAATGAGTGGAGTTGTGTTCTTGGAGGAAGCTTTGAAGCAACTCTAAGTTATGTTTATTTGTGTATTTAGAATATTGGTAATATGGCCGTCGATACAGTGGCTGAGTTGTTGACTGCTAGACATCATTGTTGTGATTGGGATTGGAATGGAGATATTCCATATCTAGGGAGAACCTAGGTAGAGGGGTCATTGGGTAGTGATTAAGTGAGGAGTTGTAAACTGGAAGTTTAGCTCTGAATTAATACTGCTAATAGTGGACTTCATCCCTGGCTTGGTATGCCCCCAGAGTAGGTTGGTTAGACCGAACTGGGTGAACAATTCTGTGTGTTCGCTACTGTTTGTATGTTGTTCTTTATTTTCTGCACTGGTTTATTAATCTGGTATAAGATGTCGTAACATCCAATATGACATCAGGGAATACTTCCAAAGCTTGTTCTTTTACAGAACCACCTCAGATCAAAATCTGGTTGTGATAACTGAGTTATCATTATGCATAAATGGTTCCAGTATTATTATGATAGTTTAGCATACAGGTGTTGAACCAAAATTAAAGATCATCCTATCCTACCATTGCTGCGTTTATAACAGACCAGATGTCACGGCATCGTATATGACATCTGGGTTCTGTCATACCAGAATTTCACTCATAATCTGCGATGTTTGGCTCCATACCCAGATAGTCCACCATCCACTCAAGGGCCTCCTCCTCCGCATGTTCCTCGCCGGGATCAGAGTGAATATCGGGTATCTCCTCCTTAACTCCCACGTCATCCTCATCCTCACGTACCTCATCCTCACAAGAAGAAGACGCCCGAGCCAGCCGACTCCTCGATCTAGATAAGGAACCTGCAGGCGCCTCATCCATTTGGACGGGTACTCGTACTTGACCTTGTCCCCGTGTCACTGCTAGTTGTGCAGCCCGCTCGCGTCGAGCTGATGTTGTCTGGGTCTCTCGATCTGTCTAAGGCGTGCTTGGTTTCCTGACATTTTCCTGAAAAAATTGAAACTGGTAAGACACTGAAACAATTTAGAAAAAAAACAATTGAGACTATATTTTGGAAGTGCATTTCCAAAACTGGTCAGAGGTGATTTCGAAAATGCACTTTTGAAAACACCTGCGAGACACCATTTCTGCAGAAACCCAGTTCTTGCCCTAAATGATTCAAAATCCATTTTTTCCTATCTAAATACACTCATTGAAATACAATAACTTATCCCTATAACATTTTGCTAATTTATAAGTGCCCTAACAACATAAACAACCTAGAAATAAAAAAAAAAGAGAACTTACAATTTGTTGATGATTGGAGTTGATGTTGAATGAGACTTTGAATGCTTGTCAATAGTTAGAATGAGTTGTAGAACAAATTTCGTTTGTGTAGTTGTTGGAAGAAATGGGTGTTGTGTTGAAAATTTTGTGTTTTGGGTAGAATGAAAGGAGGAAGAGGCTGTTTTGAATTAATAGAAAAACGCGGGTGTTTTCAAATATGTACCTCCGAATCAATTTTTTTTGTGTTTTCGGAGATGCATCTCCGAAAAGACCTTTTAAAAAAAAATATTCGGAGATGCATCTCAGAAATAACTCTTTTTTACGTCTTCGGAGATGCATCTCCGAATTATAGAGACATTTAGGGAATTTTGCTAGAGATTGCCAAAAAGGCAAGGAGGTGGAGAAATTGTCTTAAGAAGTTAATAGTTGGGCCACACAAATTTCAAGCCCAATTACAATTCTATGAATTATATTTTAATTTTAAAAATGAAAAATTAATTGATTTTTTATAAATAAACCTATCAATTGTCCATCATCCAACACTAAGTTATTGTACAAGTCATATTTGTTACAAATTCTATAATATTATTATAAATTATAGCAACATTCAAATATATAATGAGTCATATGGAGAGATAAATGTGTTCTGTCATATTTTCTCCAACTCATTCATGCAAGCAATATATGTCATAAAAAATTTAAACAAGATATAATAGTTAACAAAAAAAAAAGAGAAATCAATAATGAATAATGAATAATGATAATATTAATGATAAATTAAGAGAGATAGTGTCTTAATCTAAACACAAATATTTGAACAAAATGAAATAACAAACTTGAGAATATGCAAGGCACTTAACTTTTATCACTCACAAGATCATAAAATGTGTATTCATTTAGTTAAGGGAAAAGCTAACATATGTGCCCTAAAGGCACAAGTTAATGAGATATTTATAGAAATATTTTTTTGGAACGCGTACATTCAATGTATCAAAACTTTAAATATGACTTTATTACATTTAGTCACTTTTAACTTTTTCTAATAATAGTATCCTTAACATGTGCCCTTAGGGCACATGTTAGCATGACCCTTTAGTTAAATATTCATCTAAGCTTTGCATCTATGCCACTGTTTCAAGTTTTTCATACAAGTTTCTTATTTCTACAACACGGTTTAGTGTCTCTTCAATAGTCAAAAATGCTGAACATGAACCTTTTGTAAACAAAGATACAACTTTGGTTCAATAACTCAATTTAAAATGACAAAACTATGCGAAAAAAAAATTTAAATAACTAGGTTTGATAAAAAAAATACGAAAAAAACCATGTTTTCGGGGTATTTACCAAACAATTTCATTTGGCGCATCCATTTCCCCGGGGACCCAAACCTAGACAGTTTGGTAATTACCCTGAAAACATGGTTTTTTTCGTATTTTTTTTATTAAACCTAGATATTTAAAAATTTTTTTCAAACTATGCAGTCTAAGGATGAACAAAAATGTTATTCTTACACTAATTCTTACACCTACACCGTATGTACGGACGACACTGTTCATGTACGGACGAATATTATTCATGTACGGGCGAATACTATTCATGTACGGACATTTATTTTTAATACTTGGACGTGCATTAACCAACTTCATTACTACATTAACCAAATTTTTACACAGCATTAACCAAGTTTGATGACTGCTAAAAATTATTTTTAATACCTGAATGTTGCATTAACCAACTTTATTTCTGAATTAACCAAATTTTTACACTGCATTAACCAAGTTTGGTGACGGCTAAAAATTATTTTTAATACCTGGATGTTGCATTAACCAACTTCAGTACTGCATTAATCAAGTTTTTACACTAGATTAACTAAATACGGTGAGCAGTGTTTGGTGTAAGTATTTAGTGTAATAAATAGTGTAAGAATAGCATTGCTCAAGGATGAATAAAGACCTATCTTTGAAGTTGATTCTGATACCTCAAGATCTCTGCATCACCTCTAACTTAAAAATCTGCAACAAACATAACCAGTTTATAGTAGTTATATACTTCTCATAAATTAGGGTCATGTAAACGTATTTTAAAACTCCAAAATTTATATAGTTGATCTAACCCATGAGGGATAAATCCTTTGATCTTTCACTCAGCAAAAATGGCATCCGTTGATTTGTCACTCAGTAAAAATGGCATATGTCACACTTCATCACAACACAAATAAATCAAAGAGAGATAAAATTTAAAATTTAAAATTACAAAAACCATAAATAAATAAGTTTAGAAAGTTCACTTACAAATACATATCATCTCAATCTTACAGTAACCATTAAGATGTCATGCTAAATAGATCTAAACCAGAAAATATTAAAGACACTTTTAGGAATGAAAACCATTCAACACAAGATTTCAACTCAACTATAAACAAAAAAGTGATAACCACCGCAAAATCCAATAGTATGACAACAACATTAATACCAATAACAAGTATCATGAAGATAGAAGCAACAATCTGCAACCTAGCAATAGTAAAAGGAAAGACATCAAAGAAATGAAAGAGAAAATGAAGAATAAAATAGATCAAGGAGTAAAGAATAGAAATAATCTTCTCAGACAGAATATTGAGAGTCACATGTCTGAAGAAAAAACAAGAAATCAAAATACAACCAAAACATATCTAAATTTATCTTAAAGTTCACAAACCCCAAATGTTAAAGTCAAAACCTTAACAAACATTACCTTAAAAGAAGAATCACCCTTCACTCTATCACTTAGTTGGACTTGGAAATCAAAACAAAGCTAAAATTAAAATAGATCTAAATTTATTTTAAAGTTCACAAAACCCAAATGTTGAATCAACGTTTTTAAGACACAAATAATACAGATAAAAAAACCTCTAACTCTATAACACTTTTAGAGATACAGTTAACTAAACCCAAAATAACAACCCTTAAAAATATTAAAAATCAACAAAAAAAACCATTGTAAGATTTCTTTTCATCAGAGTGGTATAAATACCACTTGTAGCTCTAAATCACTTCAACATCTGAAAATAAACAATTTATGAAGGTAACATGAGTATGAGAAGACTATGAAGGTAAACATGTGGTGCGGTGATGATAAGAGAAGGAGATAAAGGTGAAACAAGGACGGATGAATGACGATTGACACGGCGGCAGAGAAGAGAAGAAGGAATACGAGTGAGAGAAAAAAATTAGGGTTTTTTTATCTATTGAGAGAGTGAGAATGAATACATATGAGAGAGTGATAGAAGGAATAAGAGTAATATCAATAATATAGACGTATATTTATTGGACTCGGTCGGGTTCGGTAACCGACGGGCCCAACATTTTCATCTGAACCAAACCGCTGGTACCCACTTAAAACCTGATGGCCAAACTGTTTGACTCGTGAACTCGAAGTTGACCCGATTGAAAGCAATTGGGTAGCATGGGTCGGCCAGTTATTAACAGATGGTAGATTTTTGTCCACCCCTAGTATATAGAGAGGAGAAGATAAAAGAAAATATAAATATAAAAAGAAAAATATTGGATGGAGAGATACACCTTAAAATATGATATTATGAAAGATTTAATGTCTCTAAGTCATGGTTCACAATGAACCATTTAAATGACGGTTCACATTAGGCGTCGCCAAATGAACAAAATAAATATTTTTTTGTAACTGTAGAGGTGAAAAATTAATACCAAAGTTATTGGATTGACTCAGCTTGTATTTTTAGTGAAAGTCGCCACCACGCTTTATTGTTTCCAAAGGAAATTGGAAAAAGAGTGAAATAAAACTTAAAGAAGTTTTCAAAATAAAACTAATAAAAAGACAGAGATCTTAGGTTCGGGGGTTGGTTATGCAAGGGGAAGGTATTAACACCCCTCACATCTGTAGTACTCTACAAGAACCTCTTTGAAAATATATTGTTATTATTCTCATTTATAAACTGTTTTTGCGTTTTGTTTAAATAGAGTGAGATGATGAGAAAAGAAGATTTATTAAAAGTGTGTTCGGCAAGACATCGCATCTTGTGCCTACATACCCCTTAAGTGTAATAAGGAAATCAGAGCATTTGTAGTTCCCCTTAGAAGGAAAGTAAAAGAGCCAAGTGGCAAAATATTTTTTGGGTGTTGAGCTTTAACAATACTCAACGGGGTTTTTAAAATGTTAAGCATTAACAATACTTAACTAGTTTTAAAAAGGTGTCAAGCTTTAACAATACAAAGCAAATGGTAGTTTAAAAGAGTGGTGGTTGAGCTTTAAAAATACAAAACCAAGGGTTGAGTTTAAAAAGGTTCAGCTTTAACAATACAAAACCATTTTTAAAACAAGGGAAAAGTGCTAAGCTTTAACAATACTAAGCACAGAGTAAAGGAGATAGGAAAAGCGAGTGAGTACCTTGTCAATTTTTGTCAATACCATTTTCATTCCTTTGGATTTTTAGCATCGATGAGATATTATACATCTCAAGTAAGAATATATGATGAGTATCTCAAGTGGTGTGTGAGTCATAGCATGTGTATCATGGATACAATCAAAGTGACTATAAACAAAGATATCAATGTATAAACTCAAGTATAAAAGGTGTTATGAATAAAAGGGATGACATACCTCAAGAGCATTTTATGTATGTATGAATATGATGTGATTATGGATTCATGTATCATGGATGTGGGCCGTGGGGTTTGTCCAACAATGATATATACAAAGATAAAGACATAACCAAAGTCTAAAAGCACAAAGGTATAAGACAACAAGCATATGTACAAATAGATAAACAACAAGAGTTCATAGCAACAAGCTAGTTAATATCAACATGGCATTGCATATAAGATCAAGGAGAATATTAAAGGATAAAAGATTAGAGTTTTGGTATGTGTACAATAACCTAATCATTTTTAAAAGTAGAAGAAATCCTAAGTGAAAAAACTATAGGATCATGGTATATGTGTCAAAGGAAGATAATTCCTATCCTAAAGGGATCACAAAATTTTAATCAAGACATTTTAGTGAGAAAATTATTTGGAAAAGGTTTGATTTAAAGGCCTTTTAAAAGGCATAAAACATTATTTTTGATTTTATTTAATATTGGTTAAATAAATAATATTTTTGGGTTTTTTAAAATATATTCACAAAATATCTCACATGAATAAAGAATGTACAAAAAATCAAGTGAAAATAAGTTGATTTGCTAAGGTAAATAAATATCCATAGTTGAGAAGAAAATGAATGAAAACAAGTATAAAAAAATGTTTTGGCCCTAGGAAATCTTGAACCCCCGCCCTCAATATCACAACTTAAAACTTTAGCCATCAGGCCAAGTGTTTGTGTTGATCATAAGGCGCTTCCAAACAATTATATAATAAAACAGGTTAAAAATTAGAAAAATGTACAAAATAGCAAAAGGTGGGATACGAACCCACACACTTGGAGGCAAGAGACTTAAATCGCGCGTTTCTACCACTAGGGTGGTGATACATCCATTAGAGTATGCACTTCCATTTTATTATATGTAAAACAAAGTTCAAAAACCATATTTTTCACTTCATCTTCAACCTTTAAACAACTAAAATTTTTCAAAATCGTGTTTCTTCATTTCTCAACCAAATGCAGTGATGTAAATATGAAACTTATTCCATTTTTTTATCACGATTCCAAATATGTATCAATCATAAATTTATTTAACCTGTAGCTCAAGAATCATTGAAACTCGTATGAACCCTAATTTTTCAATTTCAAATAAAATGACATACATGTAACATAAATGGTAACCAATTAGTGGCTTTTGATCCTCACATTGTAACTAACAGAATATAATCGAGTTTTTCCAGAATTGATGCACAAATGATAGAGTTAGAGTTTGAAGAAATTACCTCTTGCAGTGCAGATCGAAAGCTATTTTGGAGCACTTCCAAATGAGTGTTGATGATTTGAATAGCTTCTTGGGACCTTGGAGATACTAACTGAATGCTCATTTCACTTTGAGATGGCCTGAGTTGCTCTACCCGAACCCACTTGCAACTGAAAAAAGTTGAAAATAGAGGCTGGTGTTCAAGGTGCTACAGATGCAAAGTCTAGGTTTGGACAATTTCTATGAAGTGTATGGAGGGTGTTTGGTTGGTTGTTTGACACAGAAGTTGTTTGGAAATCAAAATTCGCATGTGCAAGTTGGAATTTTTAAGCTTTCAAGTGGGAGAGTGAATTGGAGGTTTTCTGTGTGTTTTATTTTAGAAAAAATGCCTCTGTTTATAGGCAAGATTTATGGTTTGTGAGTGAAGAAATCAGATCATTTGAAGTTCCCAAGCTCAAGTTGACTTGGTTTGCTTCACGGTGAAGGAAAGTGAAAGTTATAGCTCCCATGGACTTTGGCAAGCTTTAATCAAGAAATTAGGGAGACTCTTCTAATCTTTTGGGTATTTCTTGTTGGTTTTGTGATGATTCAAAGTCAGAAGCAACAATTTATGGGCTCAAGATCAAAGTGGTTGTGATTAAAGTCAATTTACAAGAATGGAAGTGCCATCTTTATGCCATAAGTGGAATGATCTTGTGAACAAAGGCTTAATCACTTGATCAATAACTCAAATGGCTTAAACTTCAAGATTGGAACCCCAACTTCATCTCTTCTAATCTTTTAGCACACAAATGCTATGGAAGATTTCTTGTACTTTTTGGAAAGCCCTAAACATCCTTTATAACTTTCATATTTGGTGTTTTCTCAAAGTCTCAAAGGATCATGATGAAAAGTGGCCTCAAAGTCACTTACTTTTAAGGTTTAAAACCATTTTGTAAATTTTCTAAGTGTTGGAGAAAAAGTCATCAACTTCATGGTTCCATAACTTAAAATCCTTTCATTTCTGGAAAAATCCTTAGATGGACAAATTTGTAGATCTTGACTTCTGTTAGAACAAGATTTGTTCTGATCAATATTCTATGTTTTGATGATAACATTATATATGAATTTTGTATAAGATAATGTGGTACTCTAATCCTTTGCATTTTCCATTTCAGGAAATACATAAAGAGTATGCACAAATCAGCGCTCAGAAGCACTGACTCAGAAGGTTCTGGATGGCTACAACAGAACATGCTCTAGAAAGACATCAGAAGACGGTCAAGCAGAATCAGAACATGAATTATGAAGCATCAGAAGAACATGAAGTCAGAAGCAGAAGCACTGATATTCTGATGGTATCACGCTCAAAGCTCTTCAAAGTCAGAAGACAAGAAGATGCTCTGAACCAAGCTGTTGACTCTGAAATTCAAACGTTGTTATCTACAAATCTGAGTTCAGAAGCAAATAAAAATCTAATCACTTAAGACATCAAAAAAAGAGGCAAATGAAATTTGTGGAGGGAAAAAAAATTCTACACCAAGATTAGCGTCGGTTAGAGCCTTCGCTATTTAAAAAATAATAATTACTTAAAATAACAAAAAATAAATGCAAATGAATAAAATGTGGAGATTCGAAATTAGCGTCGGCCTCGACCGACACTACTTTTAATGATTTTAAAAAAATATTAAACAAATGACTTCATGCGTTAGCATCGGCTTCGTGTGGCGTATTATCAACACTATCAGCGTCGGAGTCGTGGTCGACGCTAAAAGCTTGCAGCTAAAACGTGATTTTCTTGTAGTGTTGGATGTTGAAATGTAATGTTTAATTTATGCTAACATCACCTATGCAATGCTTTTTCTATGCTATCAATGGAATTTTTATAGATGCAACATAACCAACAACCACACACGACAACGCCGTTATGAGAGAACCCCTCAAAGACTACATCAAAGCTATCAACAATGATGATTGAACATCTTCAAGGGTAAAAGGGTGGTGTGGAGGAAGGACCTCATCGCACCACCAAAAAACTTATGTACATGTTGAAAATTGAAAATTGGATTTTGGGAGAAGAAAAGTGGTAAGCTGCGGAAAGGGTTTCCACAATTACTCAACCATAAAATAGTAAATAACATTTATGTTTTATGGTATGGCTTGTAAAAAATTTAGAACAAAATCTATTTTTAAATATTAAAATTTTAAAAGAGATCCAACTATAAAATTTCTACTTAAGATTACACACATTTTAAATTTAATAATATTTATTATCAAAAATTAATTAGAGAGCAGATAAAAAACTATTAGTAACTGGCTAGAAGATAGATTATCTCATGCTAAAAATTTAGAATATCTTTCGAGGGATCCAATCATAAAATTTCTATTATTATTTTTTAACTAATAAATTTTATTATTAGTAAGTTATTAGAATATTGATCACCCATTATTAGCAACTAACTAGAAGCTAAAAGAAAAAAAATTATCTTATTATTTTCATCATCTTAATTCTTAACTTTAATTAATTGAAAAAAGCAAAGAAAGATCTTAAGAACCTAACAAAAATTAGTAAATGCAAACATAAGTCAATAATAAAACTTATAATTAAAGACATTTGTTTCGCTTGTTGATCATTACTCTCTAACCCATGTCTTCAAAAGTAACTTTTGCGATATTTTAAAGAATCATGCTAAATTGTCTATTTTCTTAACTATACATCATCATTCACAAACCTCTTCCCTTCTTTCTTCAAACCCTCGTTTTCTCTTATTTTCATCCATTAAAGAGGGGTGATTTTAGGGTCAATTTTTGATATAAAATACCCCTCTAAATTCTTTTTTATTTCTTTTTTATTCAAATAAGTGATTTCAAATATTTTTTTCTTCGTGATTTCATCGTCTTAGTGTGACATTGTGTTGGTTGACGTCATATTGCAATGTTATTTTGTTTTCCCATCTTAGTGCAGTGTTTGCTCGGTTCAGATTGACAAATTAGTTTTGATTTGGTGCATATTCAATCAATAATTTTGACGTCGTCAATGGTGTAGACTCGAAGACATGGATATTCCGAGCAATTCAATTTTGTCATATGTCTAGGATTTGTCAAATTTGTAGGCATTTTTCTGTTATATTCTATTAACGTGAGTGTTGTGTGTTTTTTTGTAAAATCATCCTTTTCAGTTTATAGCGATTTGGAATTTGTATTATTCGATGTATTCTCTCAATTTGAAAGAGTGAATGTCGTTTTTAGTCACAAAAAAACGAATCACACTAAACTCTGAATAAAATTTACTTGATAGAACAAAAATCACTTATTTTAGAGGGTTGAAGGGAAATAGAAAAAAGTGCTACAAAATATCAGAACTGCAAATTTATAAGACTAATCCAGCAAGTTTCTCATTGTTAGCTCTACTTTAAGATAGAGAACATCATTAATAAAGTAGAGGTTGTCCTCCTCCATGAAAGATGTCCATGGTGCGGAAAAAAAATTCTTGAAACCGACTGCTTCTCTTCCCCCGGTAAATATAAAGTTTCCTTTAAATTTGCAAATATATTCTAAGGTTGGCCTCGATCGAACATCAAATTCATAGTCAACACTGAAGTTCGTAGAGTCATTCTCATACATGCCAAAGCACAAGCCGAAGCAATGGTAGGAGCTCTGCGGGTCCATATTGCAATGCGCTGACAAGAAAAACCCATGACTGCCTAAATGGAAGGGTCGTGAACAGACTTGGCCAGAGGGGAACAAGTTGGAGCACTCCTCCCGCCTTAGGTCTAAATATACCACACATTGTTGTTGTGGATGTTCAAATTCCACAACTTTAATAGGGTGGTACTTGTATGACCGCTCAATGAAGAAACGACTAGTGGAAGCCGATTCTGCTGCTAGTATTCGGTTCTGCTGTGGCCCCTCAACCTTGAAATATAAGGCATCTAATACTAGCTTAGAAGTGACTTCATCTTCAAAGTCATTGCAACTTCGAATCATCTTCAGCTTGCGGAAGGTCATGTATGGGAAGAGGATGAAGGGGATAAGCTTTTCTCTTAGAATTTCTCTCCTCTCTTCCAGACTAGGGTATTGGGTTTGAGCCCACATCAGCACAAAGTCATATAGTACATCCTCAGATGCGACCTGCAGCTCATCGCTGGATAGTAATGCCATGATCCCAGCAAGTGGCAATCTCATCAACTCCTCCTGATGTCTGTTCAATAATAAAATTTATTAACGTAAAAAAAATCAGCGATGATTTAGTACACAATTATAAATATATCAACCATGTCCCAAAAATCATTTGTAACATATTTTAAAAAAACTATTTAAACTAAGATAAATTAAAAAACATACTTTGTGACATCCTTGTAACGAGCAACAAGATACTTTTTTGCTGCTATAGCCAATGGCCAAACAACTTCAGTCATTAGGACACTATGAGGAAGATCTAGGTAAAGCAACGCAGCCTCTAGTGTAATGGGGATGTTTAGCAATATTCGGATGCAATATCTCATGCAGGACGCCACCCCAAACTTGTCTGCCACCATCAAGATATCCATCAATCTAGGTGGTGAGGTCACGTATAGAGAATCGTTGTACATAAATTTTAAAAGCTCCATGAATGGAGCTTCCTCTAAAACATGAAAAATATATCAACATTAGAAACCAAACTATTGGAAAAAACATATCTGAATAAGAAAATAATCTAAAAAGCTTTTTATATATGTTTATACCAGATGCAGTGATTCTTACGGTGATGTGAGCCTGCTTGGACTCCTTCATCCTATTAGAAAATAGCTGCAAAATAATACACATAATTAAGCAAACAATATTTTCCAAAAATATTCAAATCTAACAAATAAAGAAGAGACGTCTACCTTGTAGAAGAACGAGCTCTTCTCGGCTAGGATGGAGGAGCTGACATACAATGTCTTCTCTTTAACGACTGCAGAGTAGTCCATATGAAAATTTGCAGTCACATCAGCATTGCCAACCTCATCACCTATATTAATAATAACCCAATTCTAAGACTGTGTTGCAAGCAAAAGAAACATGTTTTTAAGCTTAAGACCGTGTTGCTACATAAGCAATTCAATCAATGTACCGACACGATTCACAATTACTTCTAGATTGTGCTCCATGTATCAAGGAGATTATCATCCATCACAATTAATGTGAAAAAAATTAAAATTCTGATAAACATTGTCAAACCAACTTGTATGATGTTGCGTTCATGACTTGAACTGTGGTATTTCTTAAAATAAAATAAAAATCACAAAACTGAAAAACGATATGATTTTTGTAAGTTATCTAAGTACCAATTGCGGGCACTTCAACATTTGCATCCTTCTGAGGCTCACACAACACACCATCATCTACATCAGGTTTGTCCGATAATAAATCTGCTAAAAAAACAGAAAAGAACATATGTTATGAAGATGCAAAAAATATAACCTATGCACAAAATCAAGTTTTTATCATTGCTCTGTCTCCTATCATAATGATGCAAAAAATATAATATTTAACTCAATCACAAGGATTCACTATTGAAATATATTTAGACTTAACTCATAATAAAATATTGCTCATGACTTGACAGTAGACAAAATTCGAAAATCAATGAACATACCATTTTTACGACCCCTGTATACCCAGCATTAAATTCAGTATAGTATTGTTGAAAATTGTGTGCCTTAGTAACCCTAAACAATTCAACACCTTTAGAAAAACACAACACCTTTAGAAAAACACATTGAAGTATGATTGCATTCATTTAATATAGAAAAAAAAATTCCTTTTCAGTTTGTGTAGACCTTAATATGGTTCATTTGATATATTTAACCCAGACATAAGAAATGAGCACCACCCAAATTATATAATCAGACACTTTTAAATCTTTTTAAAAGAAGGGTTTTGAGAAAAATATTAGCGTATACCATTTTCTTTCTGCATGTCCTCCCTTCTTCTTTTGTCGTGGCTAGTATGATTGGCACTTGTGGAGCCATTTTTGATATTGGGGAAAACTTCAATATCATCCTTCATGATTTTAAGTTGAATGATACTATCCGAAAAACTAGAATTGTTGAAGGCAAAGCTTAAATCCGAGTCTTCAAAATCTCTGTTTCTAGACCCGTCCATCACAATTAAATTGGTGTTGTTGTTGATAGTGTTCATATTGTGATTGATAAAAGGACACACTGAAAAATTTCGTGTAAAGAAGAACAAAGAAAATGATTGGCGAAAGATATAACTCAAAACTATGAGAATGATATATATATATATATATATATATATATATATATATATATATATATATATATATATATATATATATATATATATATATATATATATGAGAATGAGAAGACAATTGATATACGTTCAATTAAACCATTGTTATAAAGTATTTCTACGCATAAGGAGGATATTTGTTGTTTTCCATTTTTATTTTTACGATACTTTGAATATTTCTAAACAATTTTGTATAATGCAAATAAGGATAGTTGTTATTTTTTCCATTTTAATTTCTTAGAATCCTTCGAATATACACCAATTTACATAACTTGCCATCTATCAATATAATTCCCGAGATTAATCAATCAAATCGGTTATATTGAAGAATAGAAATACAACTAAATTGGAAAGTTTCACAAATATATCATTTTTTTAATTTAAATACTAAACTACCATTCTTTTCCCATAAATATCAAAATACTATCTTTTCAAACTTTTTTTAAAGTACATCCACCAATTGAAAGGGAGAAAACAATGTTTTAAAATCCGGATTGAACCTCCTGGTTGAACCGGTTGAACCTTGAACCGTTGTCTAATCCGGTTCGGTTTGGACCAATAAACGGTTAGGTTTATAAAACTAGGATTAAATTGGTTCAAGCGCAAAAACAAAAAAATTCGTAAAATCGGGACCTGTTATAGTGCACTAGATAGTTCAAAAAATCAAAAATAATTTTTTTATGTTTTACTTCATTTTATTTCTTTGTTTAAATCTAAAAAATTAATAATAGCAAATACTTAAAATTGTATAGATGAAAAATAAAGAATAAAATTGAAAGACACGAGACAATGTAAATGTAAGTAGAAAGAGAAGAAATAATGTAATATTGGGTCTTACATTACATTCTTCTTATATTTAAGCTTGTTTATTATTATCGTATCTATTTGATAATTTTATTTTAGAAATTATGATATAAATTAATTTAGTAGGATATTTAATAATTTATTTATTTATTTTTTAATTTAAATTTAATATACGGTTCAACCACGATTGAACCGATTGAACCATGTCCCGCATGTTTTAACAGGTTCTTTCTCCGGATCTGTTTTTAAAACATTGGGTGAAAAGGAAAGATAGTTTTTTATGGACCCAAATAGTGCACAAGCCCAAGTGATTAATAAAGAGGAAGATGAGACACTAGCTGCATAAGAGGAGGCTGAAGAGAGGTCTGGTCCAATTTCTCAAATTCGGGCTAAGTGTAACCATGTTAAGCCCAAGTGGCTTCGTGACTTTTATCATTAGAAACCCTAGCAATGGTATTCATCATAGACTCTAGAATCTTCTATTATGGTGAGTCACTACATTGTAATAGTTACATTCCTTTTTTTTCTTGGCTGTCATGAGCTGTCAGTATTATATGTACCCAAATGATTGGCATTGAATGAACTATGATGAAATTGACGAGAATAGCCTAGAGTAGTAAATGCTAATATTTTCATTCTTTCTGTGTTTGAATATTGCCTGGTGAGATACTCACTTTTTTGCTTGATTCGATTTCTTGTTTTGTCTCCAAATCATTCCTTTCTACCAAAACCAGAACACATCACCTAACAATTGGTGCTCTCATTGAGTTGCCATGTCCTCCTATCCCTCTTCATCGAACTCCCTTTCCAACACCATACAACAAATTTTAGCCAACCAGCAGGAAGCTTTCAAACAAACCATTGCCACACTCACCGACGAATTTCATGGATTCCATAACCGCCTTGGACCACCTGGTTTTTCCCAAACTGAACCTAATCCTATCCCAAACACCATCCTAAAATTGGACATTCCACGCTTTGATGGAACTGACCCACTTGGTTGGATCTTCAAGATTACAGAATTCTTTGATTTCCACCGTACACTAGAGGACCAAAGGTTGCGCATCGCGTCGTTTTACATGGAGGGAGAAGCTTTAGGATGGTTCCAGTGGATGTTTACAAACAACATGATCCTTTCTTGGCAGACATTTCTCCACTCTCTGGAAACACGATTCGCACTGTCGTTGTATGAAGATCCTAGAGGAACCTTGTTCAAACTCTCACAAACTTTCACCGTCACGGCGTATCAAGCTCAGTTCGAGTCACTAGCTAACCGAATTGTGGGATTACAACCCTAATTTTATCTGAGCTGCTTTATCTTTGGCCTTAAACCGGCGATACGTTAGGAAGTTCAAGCTTTCCAGCCTCTAACTCTCACTCAAGCCATCAGTCTTGCCAAGCTTCAAGAGGAGAAAACCCTAGATAATAGGGTTCAACCTTTCTACCACAAAAACCGCCAACCCACTTCACCAAACACCAGTTTCCAACCAACCCTCATTGTTAACCCACAAAAAGCCCTAACCACCAAACGTCTTTCTCTAGCCGAGCTTCAAGAACGCCGTGATAAGGGCCTCTACTACAATTTCCACGAACAGTTTACTCGAGGCCATCGTTGCAAACGTCAATTCAACCTCATAATTGTAGCACCTGAACCAACCTCATCCTTCGACGACCCCTTGGCCATGTCCTTCACAGCCCTTCACACAAACTTAGAAACCACCCTTTCTAACCTTGCTATCACTGAACTTGAACTAGTCCTCACTAAAAATGACCCTCCACAAATAAGCCTTCACGCATTTATGAGACATAGCATTCCTCAAACTCTTCGTGTATTAGGACACATTCAGAAACAACCAATTTTCATTTTGATTGATAGTGGCAACACCCAAAACTTTGTTCAAGATCGTATTGCTCGCTTGTTGGGTCTCACTGTTAAACCAGCCAACCCCTTCAATGTCCTTGTAGGTAATGGCGAAGAACTCCAGTGCAATACTTTTTGTTCTCAAGTTCCATTATTTTTGGGTCCCCATATGTTTCTGATTGATTTGTTTGCACTCCCAATAAGTGGTGTTAAGCTTGTCTTAGGGGTTCAATGGCTTAAAACCCTAGGTCCAATCATAATTGATTATGCTCAACTCACCATGAGTTTCAATGTGAAAGGTGAAACTATCAACTTGGTTGGTCTGCCAAAACCCTCACCAGATGAAGCCTCTTTACACCAACTTCACAGACTTGTAAACACTGATGCAATTGCTAACATATATCACCTCCATTTTCTCTCTGATACATCTTCCACAACTGATACATCCACCACTAACCCTGTCATACAATCACTAGCTACCAAATTTGCCACCATATTCAATACACCCACCTCCGTGCCACCTCAACGACCTATAGACCACCATATTCTCCTCCTTGACAATTCTGAATCAGTTAATGTCCGACCTTACCGTTATCCTCACTTCCAAAAACAAGAAGTTGAGTCACAAATTCGTGATATGCTTAAGCAAGGTATTATTCAACACATTTCGAGTTCCTTTTCTTCCCCAGTGTTACTAGTTCGCAAAAAGGATGGTTCATGGCGCTTTGGCATGGATTATCGTGCTTTAAACGCCCTCACGGCCAAGGATCGATTTTTCCTATTCCGACCATCGAGGATTTATTGGATGAACTATACGGTACTAAGTGGTTTACCAAGTTAGATCTCCGCTCCGGTTACCATCAGATTCACATGGCTCCTGCTGACATTCCAAAGACAGCATTTCACACGCACCTTGGTCACTATGGATTCCTGGTAATGCCTTTTGGTTTATCAAATTCTCCTTCAATTTTCCAATCTACAATGAATTTGATTTTTCAACCCTTTTTGCGACAATTTGTGATTGTGTTTTTTTATGACATTTTGGTTTATAGTCCATCTTTTGATACACATTTGGAACATTTGACTATTGTGTTTAATTTCTTATTAGAAAATGAGTTTCACTTGAAGCTTTCCAAATGCTCCATAGCACAAAATTCTATTGCTTATTTAGGCCATATTGTCTCTCTTGATGGGGTTGGTCCGGATCCGGAGAAAATTTCTACTATGGTTAATTGGCCAATACCAAAATCTAAGAAACACTTGCGTGGATTTATGGGTCTGACAGGTTTTTATTGCAAATTCATCAACCATTATTCTACTATTGTTGCACCTCTTACTGAGTTACTCAAAAAATATGCCTTCCAATGGCATGACGCTGCTCAACACGCATTTGAGGCTTTAAAGAGAGCTATGTCTGAAGCCCCTGTCTTAATGTTGCTAAATTTTTATGAATTGTTCATCCTTGAAACTGATGCGTCGGGTTTGGGAATGGGTGCTATTTTGATCCAGCAAGGGCACCCTATTTGCTACTACAACAAGCAATTTTGTCCTAGAATGATGACCTCTTCTACTTATGTTAGAGAATTGTGTGCTATTACCTCAGCAGTTAAGAAATGGCGTACCTATCTCTTGGGATGCAAATTTCTGATTTACACTGACCAAATAAGTCTTCGGGAGCTTATGACACAAGTTATTTAAACACCGGAACAACAATTCTACCTAGCAAAACTCTTGGGTTACACTTATGAAATAATCTACAAACCCAGTGCCCATAACCAAGTTGCTGATGCCCTCTCTAGAGCATATTGTCTTGCTTTAACTGTTCCACATTGGGAATTCATTCAAAAGCTAAAGTCCTTGCTTATGGAAGAAACTCATCTTTAAGAATTAATTCAAAATATCACTGCAGAAACTGCGGCCTATGCTGACTATTCACTTCATGATGGACTAGTTTTCTTCAAAAGGAAGATCTTTATTCTGGATTCGGCCACCATCAAACAAATCTTAATCGAAGAATTTCACTCTTCACCATTAGGAGGCCATAATGGTGTTCACAAAACCTACGGCAGATTGAAGGAAATTGTATTTTGGCATGGTATGAAAAAAGAGGTTGCTACCTTTTTCAAAGAATGCCTTGTTTGTCAACAAATCAAGGTCCCTCCTCAATTACCTTATGGACTTTTGCAGCCTTTACCCATTCGGGAGAGAGTTTGGGAAGACATTTCTGTTGACTTCATCACAGGGCTCCATTCCTTCAAAACCAATATGGTGGTCTTAGTTGTGGTGGATAGACTATCCAAGGCTGCTCATTTTGGCATGCTGCCCACTGCTTTTACGACTGTCAAAGTTGCTGACTTATTTTCCCAAATGTTTTTCAAGTCACACGGCATGCCTCGCAGCATTGTATCTGATCGTGATCCTGTTTTTTGCAGCAACTTTTGGCGTGAATTATTCACCTTAAGTGGCACTAAGTTACACATGAAAACTGCATATCATCTAGACGGGGATAGACAAATCGAGATTGTCAACAAAGCGTTGCAGCAGTATTTACGTGCTTTCGTACATGAGAAACCATAACTCTGGGGCAAATATCTTATTTGGGCGGAATGGCATTACAACTCCACATCTCTAACTGGTTACATTAAAGGATCCAATCATGTGCAGACCGTGGAAGACACACTAGTTGATCGTGACACTATGCTGGAATTTCTTAAGAAGAAGTTACACAAGGCCCAACAAGATATGAAACATTATGCTGCTATGAAACGTAAACCCCACGTATTCAAGGTTGGTGACTATGTGTTTGTGAAACTCAGACCCTATAAACAATCCTCAGTTGTTGGAAAATGTTTGCAGAAGCTGTCTCAACGTTTTTACGGTCCCTTCAAAATCACAGATCAATATGGTATGGTTTCTTTCAAACTTGAATTTCCCTCCACTAGTAAAATACATCCGATTTTTCATGCCTCCAAGTTGAAACCATATTATGGACCTTCTGATGTTGCCTAACATTACCTCTTGATGCTAATGGCAACCAACCAATGATTCAACCCCTTACTACTCTTGATTGGAAAGACATGGGTCCTGGAAATTCACCTCAAGTGCTCATTCAATGGGAAGGTTTGTTTCCTGAAGATACTACTTGGGAAGATGTTGCTGAGATCATATCTTCTTTTCCTAATTTCCACCTTGAAGACAAGGTGGGTCTTGAAGTTCCAGGGGATGTTATGGGCCCAAATAGTGCACTAGCCCAAGTGATTAATGAAGAGGAATATGAGACACTAGCTGCAGAATAGGAGGCTGAAGAGAGGTCTGGCCCAATTTCTCAAACTCGGGCTAAGCGTAACCATGTTAAGCCCAAGTGGCTTAGTGACTTTTATCATTAGAAACCTTAGCAATGTTATTCATCCTAGACTCTAGAATCTTCTATTATACTGAATCACTACATTGTAATAGTTAGATTCCTTTTTTGCCTTGGCTATCATGAGCTGTCAGTACTATATGTACCCAAATGATTGGCATTGAATAAACTATGATGAAATTGATGAGAATAGTCTAGAGTAGAAAATGCTAATATTTTCTTTCTTTCTCTGTTTGAATATTTCTTGCTGAGATACTCACTTATTTGCTTGATTCGATTTCTTGTTTTGTCTCCAAATCCTTCCCTTCCACCAAAACCAGAACACATCACCTAACGTAGTTGTTCATATTACATTTTATCCATTTATGAAAAGTACTAGTTTTGGCGTGTCTTCAATCATATAAAATGGCAAAACTAAAATGGAAAACATGTTGAAGTTGTTTTTTGTTTTTTTGTTTTAAAAACAGGAAAATCGAAAATTGTTTTTTAATACAGTATTATAAAACATTACATTCAAACAAGTTTTTGAATTTTGAATTTTAAAATACTGAAAAACAGTTTTCTAATTATGGTATAACATGATACGCCCTCTTATCTACATTTGGTTTCAATCCGCTGTCCAAGTAAACTGATTAAATTAGATTCGTAAACCTCTCTTGGAAAATCCTTCCATTTTATTTTATTTTTCAATTGATTGTAGTTGGAAATAGTGGCAGAGCCTGAAATTTTATGCAGTCTGGGCAAAAAATTTAACAGCAAATTACATGTGACATAATATATAAATAGGCATAAAGTGTGCTACATAAGAGAGATGAAACCTAACCTGTAGATACTATGCTAAATAAAATTAGGAGGTAAACGCCCTCTCTGAGACCTCTTTACGGTGAATGTTCGAATAATATCAACATCTTTAAGTGACTTAAATATCTCCCGCTCGGTGTAACATATCATTGAAACACTCGTCATTGATCTTGTTGTGTAAATTAGACTTCATAATCTTCATTGCTCAAAATTCTCTTTCGACAGATGTTGTCGATACGGAAATATCAAATCTCTTTCTCAGTTTGAACCATCTTCATTGTCAAACTTTGAACATCTTCACAAGAAGTAAAAGAAGCATGTCTTTTCACTTGATGTACAAGTCTTAAGTTGCTCAGTTATTGTTCCACGGTCATCATCAGAAAATTCTGCGTGATAAATATTAGCAAGACGCGCAAGTTTATCAACATCAAACTTGGAAAAAGAGTTCTTGGAGTCAAGACATGAGAAGCAATACAAGACAACGTTACTTCCTTCACTAAACCGGTGACAGATTAGTGACAGTCCTCCCTTATCTTCTTGAACGACCCCGAACAAGTATTTCTTCATCCATATTTGGCACTAGAATACTCTGAGCAACACAAAATTCGTGGACATCAATAAATAAAGGCAAAATATCCTTTTTGGTCCTGTATGTTATCCTCGGGGTTCATTTTGGTCCCTTAACTTCAAAAAGTTCCATATTGATCCCTTAACTCTTCAAAAGGTGTCATTTTAGTCCTTTTAATCATATTAGCGATTGATTTAGCGACCGAATTTTGAGTTTTTCCGTCACTAATATGACAAAAAGGATTAAAATGATACCTTTTGAAGAGTTAAGGGACCAATATGGAACTTTTTAAAGTTAAGGACCAAAATGAACCTTGAGGTTAACATACGGGACCAAAAAGAGTATTTTACCATAAATTAATCATCTCGTCTACTCTCTCTCAATGTAGCCAACCGAAATTTAACATCATCAACTAATTCCATATCAAGCACAATATTAAGATCTTTTGTTTGCAGGATTTTTGAAAGTTCATTTGTGATACCAAAAAACTTTAACATAAGCTTCAAAATGAAAGCAAATTTAAAGCTCTCCACTTTTTCTATCAAACCCACCGCTTGAGATGGTCCACGTCCATCTTCATCAATAATAAGCACCTCTAATACGGAGGACCACATCTGATCCAAACGAATTAAGGTAGTATAATGTGAACCCCATATAGTATTCACGGGTCTAGTGAGACTAGATGATTGGTGCAAGCCCCTTCCTTGAGTTGTCTCACCACTCTTAAGTATATTCAAAATATCTTGGTGTTGTGCCTCCGTTAAAGCATCCTTTCTCTTGCAAGATGCACTTGTTGTGGTTATAATCAAGGAGATGTACTCAAAAAAATCATGAATAAATGAGCAACTACTAGCAACAGACACAACCACCAATTGCAAACGGTTAGCATAACAATGGACGTAGAAATAATAAGGGTTTTCATCTAGAATCTTTCTTTGTAAACCATTAAATTCACATATCATATTTGAAGCCCTCATCATATACTTGAGATAGATAACATGTGACAATCAAGAATACCATAAAGAGCATCCTTTAGCGCCTCAGACATTGTATATTTGACATGATGTAGAGCAATAAATTGCTCCACGACTTTCCCTTTGTCATTCAAGAACTTAGAAATATAAATAAAAAGTCAAATGTATTTGTAATACGGTGAACTGACTTTTTATATTTAAGCAAACAATGTTGCAGTGAGTAAGAGTCGCCACCGACTTTTATTTTATCCAATTGGAAAGGCAAAAAGAACAGGAAAGACCTTTTAAAAAGACTTGAGTTCGGGGGTAAGACAAAGGGAAGGTTTTAAGGCACCCTTTGTATCCATGGGCTCTTAATTGCTTAGCTCACTTTGTTTTCAAAAATGTTTGTAATGTGAATAAGAAAAGATTTTGAAGAAGAACTTTAGCTTGTAAATAAGCATAGTCTTTTTGAATTGATTTGAAAAGCATTTTGAATTTTGAATTGAATATGAGCGAGCATTTAAGAACACCTACCCTAAGATTGTCTTTTTTGTTCTTTAAGTCTTTTGGGCGAAAGGGTCTATCCATACCATGAGAGGGCAGGAAGTCTTTCAATTGGATGTTGAAGGGTCATCGAAGTTATCGTTCGCCACAAGACTGTCCCTACCATAAAGAGGGAAGGTAGTCTAAGGGAAGGATATAATAGTCATTTAAGGCAACATGCAAGGATACCTTAGCAATTTAGGACAATCATCATGTTTTACCGAGGCAACTTCGAGGGACTAGATCTCATATGATGATTTAAATGATTTAGGCGACCTTTGCTTTAGGTATCCTCGGAATCGAGGGACTTGACTATTTTAAAGGCATAATCAATAAGGCAACAAGGCAACAGTAAGGAAACAAAAGAGGCTACCCTAAAGGTGTGTGGGTGCACAATCACGTGATTCAGTTCAAATATTTTATCTTTTAATTAGTGACCTAAGTTAATTCAAGGCTTTCACTCCCTAAGATTACTAACCACGCAATTAATAATACAGAAATTAAAGGCGGAATTCAAAAGTCCGTAGCTATTACAATAAACACTTGCGGGCAGATAAATCCTACAACTATTACAAGGCTTTGGGGCAGTTACATAATAGAGAAAGAACGGAGTGCGAAAATAAAACCTAACTATTACAAAAAAACCTTTGCAAGCCTATACACATTTTCTAGAATTTAAATGGCAATAAATAAATTAAAGTAAATGCAGAAACTTAAGTAAATAAGTAAATAAACAAATGAGTAAAATAAAAAGGCAAAACTAAATGAAGGCAGAAATTTAAATAAAGGCAAAAATTAAATAAATATAAAGAATAAGAGGGAAAAATTAAATAGAGGGTATTCGACAATCAATGGAGTATGGGATGAGAAGAGAATGCGCGTTTGAAGAAATTCAATGTTTGATTACAAAAGGTTAAACCTAAACCTTTGAAGGTTAAAAACTTAAAAGTTTTCTATGGTTATCTATGATTTTTTGAAGTTTTAAGGCAAAATCTGATTAAAACTTAAAATTAATAGTCAAAATTAAAATTACAACCTAAAGATGAATATTTGCATAAAAAAACCTAATTTGATTAAATAAACCTAAGTATAAAAATTAGATTATGATTAAACCTAAAACTAAGTTAATTAGTCTAAATTAAAACCCTAAATTAAAATTATGGTATAAACCTAAATTAAATTATTAATCTAAATTAAATTAAAAATATTAACTAAAATCTAAATTAAAAAGGTTAACCTATATTAAAATTATTAATGAAAGCTAAATTAAAGTTATTTTCAAAAACCTAATTTTAACTAGTTATTAAAAAAAAAGGGGGTTTATATAAATAAAAATAAAAAAACTAAAACAAAATGGCACCGATTGTGTGTGGAACGCCCTGGAAACTCCATGGTGCACCCTCAAGCTCTGGTGGATCCAGCTTGGCTTTGATCTGATGGTTGTGAGATGAGGAGGTAGCATGGTCGCGCGCAGAGGAGATGTGTGGGATCTGGTGGACAAAGGTAAACAAAACAATGCGTAAAAATAATTGCACGAGGCTGGGAATCTATCATCTCTCTCTTTATTAAGCACATATTTCCTTTACCAGTTGCACTGTACGATGTTAGTCATTCATTAAACACAAAATAATTAATATAAGAGTTAAAACCAATGGAATTCAACACTTCCCCATGTGGGCTCCACTGCCGTCGCTCGCAGCCAAAGAAAACAAGATGGAGTGCGTTGGAAATTGTTGACAACAAATAGCGTCGTGACACGCATACGGAGAGAGAGTTGGGTGGTTGACTGGCCAATCAGAACATTCACAAGTGCCACGCCATGGTAAAAAAAAAACCAGGAAAACCTTGACCAACCGGAACAGTGAGTTCCGGTCACCCCCTCCGACGACCCAAACGTCAACCTGCAAAATTCAAACAAATCATCACGAAAAATTAAGGTAAAGACAAAATCTATACCTATTTAAGACCTAAATGATTAGGGTTTTACTATAAAATTATTCACAAAATAGTTAGGTAAAAAAAACAAATGAAAATATATATTTAAAGTATTTAAAAATACTTAAAATACACCATTTTAAAACTTAATAAAAACACATGAAATAAATAATATTTTTGTGATTTTTTTTATTATTCATAAAATAGATATATTAAATGACAAGTGAATGAAAAATGAAGTGAAAATGATTTAATTTGATAGGTGAATTAATTGTGTGAAGTTTGCGAAGAAAATGAAAGAAAATAGGTGTTAAAAAAATTTTGGTCCTTGGAGGGTTTGAACCCACACCCTTAAGGTCACATACTCAAAATAACACCACTGGGCCAAGCGCCAGTTGGTGATTATGAAGCAGGTTCAGTTAATTTTGTTTTAAAACGAGTTGAAAACCTTTGAAAAATAAAAGGATCAAAAAGTCGGGGGCGAGGGGGATCCGAACCCCAGACCTTGGGCACGCGCAACGCACAAACTCTCTTTACCACTGGGCTATAACGATGTATTCGTTATATGAATACCTTGTATTAAATATATTTTAAACTTGACCAGGAATGTTTGAAAATGGCGCGCCAACCACCATCTTCGTCTTCAACCTCTAGCTTCCCCCAATTCAAAATTCCAACTCTCTCATTTCTCAACCAAATCAGATGATGTAAACATCAAACTTATTCCATTTTCTCTCACGAACTCAAATATATAACTATCACAAACTATAATTGGCTATAGCTACTGAATTACTTAAAATACGTGAAGAACCCTAAAACTTGAAAATTAAATTAAATGACTATACTGAAAGATAAACAGATTTTTTAATCCTCTGATGATGCTGAATGAAATGGTACCGAGTTTTAACAAAAAGAGAGCATAAATTAAAGAGGTGGAGTTCAAAAACTTACCTCTGAAACTGAATATCGTGATGATGGTGGAGAGCTTCTGGCTTTGAATGAATGATTGCAAAAGCTTCCTGGGACCTTGTAGATGCTATCTGGGCACTTAGATTGCTTTGAAAACCTCTGAAATGATCTACTCGACCCCTCTTACTTGAGCTTCAAGTAGGAATTGAAGATGATGATTCTGCACTTACAGATGAGCTGCGACCATCTGGATAGCTTCCCTACACCCTTAGGAATGTGTATGAATACTTGAATTTGTTTAACACCCCCTGAATTGATCTACAGGCCTCCAACTAACTTTGCTCCAAAGTGAAAGTGAATATGGTGTTCTTGCACTTACAGAAGTGATCTAGGTGCTTGGATCACCTCTAATGAACCTCTTTGAGATGTTAGAAGGCTTACTTTCAAAAGAAGAGCTCTGGTTTGAAGAATTCGATTCTTCATGCCAAAGAACTTTTGAAAATCATAAGCATGAGGGAGAGAAGGAGAAAGCAAGAATTAGATTTGCTTTGGTGTGCTTATTACTGTTGAAAGTATTTGTGGGTAAATATTTTCGGTAATATATCGTATCCACAGGGATTGGTTAATATCACTGCCGTTCTATAGTTGTTTATTTTGAGTTAAGAAATTTGGTTTGGTTTGTTTTATACTAATAATAATATCAAAAGCAAATAATAAAATAAAAGCAAGTAAAGGACTTTGTGTTAACAATTAAAGAAAGATGTTGAGTCTTTAGGGTTCATCAACCTAATCCTATACAATTATCAATTAATTCTCAATAGAACAATCCTTTGAATCATTATCTTCACTTATCCTCAAATAAGATTCCATGTCTGCAAATCAAATTAGATAACTTTTACCGGTATGAGATTCGATCTCTCCAAATCACAATAACGATAATAGTAATTAAGAACGATAATTATGAAAACCCAATTACAATTCCATCTCTGCAAATTGCAATTGAATCAATATAGTAACCTAGGGCAAAAGTTAAATCCTTTCTTTCGATCAAAGATTCAACAATGATGTAAATTAAAAGCAAGGTTTCTTATTGATAATAAATTCAAACAATTGTTCACAGGAATTAATCAATGGTAATGTATATTCATAGGTTAACTACTACCTTAGACTCAACAAGAGGGATTTAGCTCTCCATAGACATGAAGAACATACAAGAATCAATGGAGGAATTCATCTTCATCAATAGAATGTCTTCGATTGGTAAAGAATCCACCTTCAATTGTTGTTCTCAGCTTCAGAATCAGATAACTCTCCTAATTTCGCTCCCACAAAGTATCCCTCACCACTTGGAAAACTAGGGCTTTAAAACAGAACTTTTGGGCTTTTAACGCCGAGGCCGCGGCGCGGCAACGGGCTGGGGCGGCGCGCCCCTCAAACAGAAGTATTTTCGCGGCGCGCCTAGGAACTCTCGCGGCGCGCCCTTTGTACTTTCCATCTTTTTCTTCAGCCTTTGAGACTTCCAGCTTTCTTTCCTCCTCATGTTCTTCTTAAGTTCTTATTCAGCTCAAAACCTGCAACAATAACACCCACAAGTGATTCGATTTGCTTTACGCACGAACTAAACTTATTCAGTTCAATTCTTAATAGAAACCTATGGATTCATCACATTTTTGCATTGGTTTAGAGAAGAAATCACTTATATTAACACATGAATTTACCATTAATTTACTCCTAACAAACTCTCCCCAACTTAGAGTTTTGTTTGTCCCTAAACAAAATTACTTACCTCCAGCAAAGTTTACCGACAATCAAGCAACAAGTTTTTCAAAAAGTTTTTCTCAAGTGGTTCAATCCAGTAACTAAGTCAAATACTCCTCTTCTACCTGCAAACTCAGAATATACACATGAAACAAACGTTGAAAGCAAATTACCTCCAGAAGTTCAAAACACTACACAATTGTAATTGAATCAGCACTAATCACTCTCATCAAAAAGTATGATGAATAAAAGAGGGGTTAAACACTCATCCAAACAATTAAATCAACAAAGATCCATATCATACGTTCACCAAATTGCTCGCATCAAGTCTTGTGGAATCTGAGAATCAGAAGGTCTTTCTATGGTTGTAATGTGGTTTAGATTCAAAGAAAAGAAGATAATCAAGGGTTGTTCCTAATCTAGGGAAGCATCCAAATCATAACTCATTCCTTCTTTTCTATAACTTTAATTCTCTCACCCGTTCATTCTTTTCCATTCGTAGCTTGGTTTTTCTCTCTCACCCTTTTTTTCAACAACTATTATATTCAAACGTTGTTCTTTTTCCATCAATTTTCTCTTTTTTTTTTTTTCAAGCTACGAATTCTTTAGCCTTTCACCAATTACCACATATACTTACTCTTCTTTTGAGAGTGAATCTCCCCAACTTGGAGATCAACCTGTATTTAGATTATATGAATGCTCCCCTACTTTCTAAAAGAGGTCAAAGAGAAAACACATCACCAAATTTTATGGTTGATGGTCCAGAACAAAACTTTTTATTGAGATCAAAACTCACCAGCTATTTCCTTGGTGCATATTATGATACTTACCTTGACCTCAGGCCCAAAGAATGGTTAGCAAATGATCACACTCTCACAGAAGAAAATAATTTTTACGGTGGAGTCGGCTCAAAGAACTCTCAAATTCAAACAATTGCCTAAATCACTTCCACAGATTTCCACAGACGATGCAACAAACGGTTTAGCATGATACAAACACGTCAAAATAATTGATGGTCTCCTGCATATAGTAAACAATGGAAAGCTTTCCTCACAATGGTTAAGGCTAAGCCGATCCAACAAACAATGTACCATAAAGAACTTCTGACAGTATTTACTAACACCTTAAGTTTCATTGCACACATTAAGAGTTTGAGTTCAAAAATTCATACCTGCTTTGTTACTTATTGAAAAAGAAAGTGAAAGTGAAAAATTTTTGAACATTCACTTCCTACCACTTTTCATACATGTTGCTTCCTTGTTGATACTTCGCTTGAGATTCTCGCTTTGTTACGGGACTACTTACTCTAACTGGGAGTACATAACAGACATAAAAACATAAAATTGAACATAAAAAATGCAAAGAGTAAATCCACCCCCAAACTTAAACTAAACATTGACCTCAATGTTTCGTAACAAGCCCGAGAGGGTTGACTCACAGAGGGTATTACAATATTACTTGCCTCTTCCTAGCTTTCACCAGAAAGGTTCCCTTATTATTTCCTGAAATAAAAATAGACAAAAATAAAACATTAGAAGTGTGGGTTACCTCCCACAAAGTGCTTCGTTTAACGTCGCATGGCTCGACGGTCCATTACCCCTTGTTTTATGGCGGGTATTTCCTTTTCCAACACTCGCTACTTTGTACTTCCATACCCACAAACTCATGAAGATAAAAAGCATGGATAGCTTTTCTCTTCACTTTATCTTCCCCATTCTTATCACTCTCCTTAGCCCTCTTTTGACTTTTGACATCATCATAATTTGGTTTCATTGGAGAAGATATGTTAGAGACTTTTTCTTGGAGGTTTTTGAGATTTTTGTTTTCTTGTGCACCTTCCGGTATACCAGTTGAATTTTTCTCATTTACCCCTGACCTGTGTTTCTTGACTCCCAGCATCTTCAAGGTTACTTCTTCATCAAATGATTTTAGCGTTAGCGTCCCCTTTTCAATGTCAAGATTACAGCGTCCTGTCGACAAAAAGGGTCTCCCAAGAAGGATCGGAGTTTCTTCATCTTCCGGAATGTCCATGATGTGGAAGTCAACAGGGAAAACAAACTTATCAACTTCTACTAGTACATCTTCCGCTACTCCATAAGATTTCTTAATAGTGTGATCGGCGAACCGTAATTGCGACTTACTTTCACTAATCTTGTCTAATTCAAGCCTTTTGAAAATGGATAACGGCATTAGACTCACACTAGAGCCAGAATCGAGAAGTACCTTTTTAAATGATGTATTCTTGATAGTGCATGGTATCGCCACCGCCCCAGGGTCTCTTCTCTTAATTGGGATTTTTCTTGCTGCAGCGACTATACTACATTTTTCGATTGCCATTTTTGGTTCTCCCTCTAGTGATCTTTTTTTCGCCGATACCTCCTTCATAAATTTCTTATACACAGGTACGTGTTCCAGTGCTTCAAAGAAAGGTAAATTCACTTCTAACTTTTTGAACAAGGACGTAAATTTCCGAACGTCTTTCTCTTTTGAATCCTTCTTTGTTACTCGCAAAGGGAGGGATGGTTTAATCACCTGTTCAACATCTTTCTTATTTTTTTCTTCAACTGGTTTCATTGGTAGTATTACAACTTCTGGCTCTTTTAGGTCCTCTCTTATTTCCAGATCTACCTCCATCGCCATAGGGTCACCTATCTCTTCTTTCTCTTTTTCCGATTCTGAACCCCTTTGACTCCTTGTTGTAACAGCATTAATTTTCTCCTGGTCTTGCGGTTTTTTTTCGGTTGAGTTTGGTAAGGCTCCTTGTGCCTGTAGAGTAAGTTGATGTGTTATTTGCCCCACTTGAGTTTGCAGGTTTTTAATTGCCGCTTCCTGGTTCTTCTGATTTATTACTGATGTTTGAATGAACTGATTCACTGTCTCCTCCAACTTGGATTGTCCTCCTTGCTGTTGTTGTGGTGGTTGAGTGTATGGTTGGAATGCTTGTTGTTGATACCCTTGATTCGGTGGTCTTTGTTGGTACCCTTGGTTATTGTATCTTGGGGGATAACCTTGTTGGTATGGCTGATTCTGATATTGATTCTGCCTTTGTCCTTGGTTATTATTCATGTAATTCACTTCTTCTTCTTGCACTGGTGGACAGAATCCTGTTTGATGATCTCCCTTGCACAATTCGCACTTAGCAACTTGATATGAATTAGATACCCAGTTCAGCTCCTTGATCTGTTGTGGTAATTTAGACATTTGTTGTGTCAAAAGTTCCACTTGTGAAGTTAGCAATTTGTTCTGAGCAAGTAGAGCATCACTGTTGTTCAACTCTAACATTCCGGGTTTCTTATCTCTTACTGTTCGATCATGATTGCCTTGACGATCATTTAGAGCCATTCGCTCTATTATCTGAGTAGCTTCTTCAGGTGTTTTGGACATGAGAGAACCACCAGCTGTGGCGTCCAAAAGTGTCTTGTTTGTAGCTGTGAGACCGTTACGGAACATATGGATTTGGTCAACGTCTGAAAAACCGTGTCCTTTGCACTTTCTCAACATAGCTTTATACCTTTCCCATGCTTCATTCAAAGATTCATTACTACCTTGAGAAAATACTGCTATTGCTGTTTTTGCTTCGAAGAATCGGTTTTGAGAGTAAAACCTTTCCAGAAATTTTTCTTCCAATGTGTTCCAATTTGTCATCACTACCTCGGGTTGATCCAGATACCAATCCTTTGCCTTAGATAGCAAAGAGTGTGGGAACAACCTCTTAAATAATGCTTCCTCATCAGCTTGAGCGACACCCGTAGTACCCGCTAACTCATAGAATCGAGTAAGATGCGTGTACGGGTCTTCATGGTCCAATCCGGCGAAAGGACTTGCACAAATCAATTGTATGATACCGGTCTTCAGTTCTGTCGGTCGCCCGTTGGCGGCAGTTCTCGCGAACTGAGGATTGAGTCTTGGACTATTAGCACATGGACCATTAGCAGCCATGTTGCCAACAGTAGGTTGTATAAAAACTTCCGGTTCTTCCTCCGTGAATAGTTCGTGAAAGAAGAATCCTTCTTGCGACTCGTCAATGGTTTCAAGTTGTTGTGACGATGTCGCGGTTGCGTTGTCTCTTGCTTTTGCTATGTTCGCTCTTTTTCGTGCTTTGCTATTTAACCTCCTAGCGGTCCTTTCGATCTCGGGATCAAAAAGAAGTTGATCGCTAGAAACTTTGCTGCGCATACACAATCTTCTGCAAAACTAGCAAACACGTGAAACAACCAAATAGAGAAAATAAAAATTAAAACTCAAAATAAGAACTATTGCAATGCATGCAATATTGACACCAACCCCCGGCAACGGCGCCAATTTGTTGAAAGTATTTGTGGGTAAATATTTTCGGTAATATATCGTATCCACAGGGATTGGTTAATATCACTGCCGTTCTATAGTTGTTTATTTTGAGTTAAGAAATTTGGTTTGGTTTGTTTTATACTAATAATAATATCAAAAGCAAATAATAAAATAAAAGCAAGTAAAGGACTTTGTGTTAACAATTAAAGAAAGATGTTGAGTCTTTAGGGTTCATCAACCTAATCCTATACAATTATCAATTAATTCTCAATAGAACAATCCTTTGAATCATTATCTTCACTTATCCTCAAATAAGATTCCATGTCTGCAAATCAAATTAGATAACTTTTACCGGTATGAGATTCGATCTCTCCAAATCACAATAACGATAATAGTAATTAAGATCGATAATTATGAAAACCCAATTACAATTCCATCTCTGCAAATTGCAATTGAATCAATATAGTAACCTAGGGCAAAAGTTAAATCCTTTCTTTCGATCAAAGATTCAACAATGATGTAAATTAAAAGCAAGGTTTCTTATTGATAATAAATTCAAACAATTGTTCACAGGAATTAATCAATGGTAATGTATATTCATAGGTTAACTACTACCTTAGACTCAACAAGAGGGATTTATCTCTCCATAGACATGAAGAACATACAAGAATCAATGGAGGAATTCATCTTCATCAATAGAATGTCTTCGATTGGTAAAGAATCCACCTTCAATTGTTGTTCTCAGCTTCAGAATCAGATAACTCTCCTAATTTCGCTCCCACAAAGTATCCCTCACCACTTGGAAAACTAGGGCTTTAAAACAGAACTTTTGGGCTTTTAACGCCGAGGCCGCGGCGCGGCAACGGGCTGGCGCGGCGCGCCCCTCAAACAGAAGTATTTTCGCGGCGCGCCTAGGAACTCTCGCGGCGCGCCCTTTGTACTTTCCATCTTTTTCTTCAGCCTTTGAGACTTCCAGCTTTCTTTCCTCCTCATGTTCTTCTTAAGTTCTTATTCAGCTCAAAACCTGCAACAATAACACCCACAAGTGATTCGATTTGCTTTACGCACGAACTAAACTTATTCAGTTCAATTCTTAATAGAAACCTATGGATTCATCACATTTTTGCATTGGTTTAGAGAAGAAATCACTTATATTAACACATGAATTTACCATTAATTTACTCCTAACAATTACTGAGGTATGCACTTGTATTTATAGGCAAATGATTCAGTACGAATTGGAGGAGTGAGCTTGCTTAGTGAGGGAGTTTTGGTTTCTTGGCCATGAAGAAATTCAAAGAATCTCCAAAATGAAATGATGGCCAAACCGAGCTAGCTCCCTATCCATTGATATTATCTGATCTTGGGGAACATTTTTGATGCAGAGGAGTGTTCCAATTGGTTGGTGAGAAGATTCCTTTGGTGATTCATCCATTTGCCATAAATTCTCAAATGTAATCATTACATAATCACATGTTCTTGTTTAGGGAATATTCTTCAATCCTTATGCAATGATGAAAATGAATGAATGGCATCTTCACTTATGTGTTATGGGTCGTGTATCATCAATTAGTGGAGTCATTTGCACAAATTTGCAAAATTTCAAAATGATACATGACCTATGATTTTACTTCATGAGCCCAACTTTGAATCATCATAACTCCTAGCTCAAAATGAATTTGGAGAAGGTTGAGCAGAATTTGGAAAGCCCTTAACATGTAATTCAATTCATTAGTTTGGAGTTTCTTCAAAATCATTTGGGAAATTTGTGAAAAATGGGTCTGAAGTTGGAAGAAAACTAGGTTAAAAACACTTAGAAAATTTTCAAAGTTTTTATGACCTATAACTTCCAAAGCTCAAATCTCTTAAATGATTGATCTCTTGAAAAAATTTGCAATGTTAGAAGTTGTTTTATTTGGTGAAATCTACAACTTTCATGTTAGAAGTTTTTTGAGTTGTGTAGGTGAAATTTTGAGATCCATGAACTAGGTCAAAACGCATCAGTTTGACTTTTTGTTGACTTTTTGATCCTTGATGATTTTTCTTGATTTTCTTTGGTCAAAAGACTTCAATAATCATATATTGATGATATTGATCCTTAAAAGTCATAGCTTGATCCAAAATCCTAAAAGTCAAAGGTGATCTTGTACAGTTGACTTTTTCTATATGAAGTGAAATCTTGGACTTTTGTGTTGAATCAAGCTTTCCTCCTCAAATGAATGGTATGAATGGATTAAATTGAGGTAATAGAAGTTCTTGAGCCATATTTTAAGTTGTGGACCCATGTCCTGATTAAAAGTCAACTGTCCAGGTGAATTAGGTCAAAAACCCTAATTGTCGACCAGATGAATTTGATGACTGTAGATCTTGAATTGAATTACAATGCCTAGTGGATATTGTTATATGAATCACTTGGAGATGATTTAAACCTTTGAATGATGTCCTGGAGCTTTTTAGGGTTTCCCAAATGTGGTCCCTGATTTCAGTCCTTGATGGGCTCAAAACCCTAGTTTTGTGATCTGAGTCTTGATGAATCTTGATGATTGGTGTCTAATCAATCATAGGTGAATGAATGAATCATTTGATTCTTGTGATTGTATTAGATATTATTCTTATACTGATTGATCCTTTGCCTGAACTCTCTTGTCCTTGAGCACCCTCAATTGAGTACCAGATGGACAAGTGACTGCTCTGAGTACCTGTCTTGGATTTGATGAAATGTCAGGAGGTGTGATATCTCAGGGGGGGTCAAAATTAGGGTATGACAAGCGGTTTAGGGTTGTTCAAGACAACCCTAAGACAAACCCTTGAAGAGAGAAGAGAAGCGTAGTAAAAAAAGTGTGTGTGTGTGAATTTGTGAAAATTGTACGTGAAAGTGAAAAAAGGTCCTCCCAAATAGGATTGCCAAAGGTCCTATTTATAATGAGAAATTTAGGTTAAAATCCCAAAAAAATAAATAACCCATATCCAAAAGCCCATTTTTTGAAAATTGGTAAAAATAGGAGAAAAGTGTGAAAATGTCAGTCATGGGATTTGAACCCGCAACTTCTTATTTGCAAGTCTTGCTTCCTTGCCAATTGTACTATGTTATTTAATTGTAATAAAAAGTCAATTGAAAGTGTATGAAGCATAAACAAATATTTTATATTTATTAAAATATAAATAGTTTAAGAGTAAACTATTATACTTTTGATAGAAACAAATAATTACAAAAATCCAAAATATTGTAGATAAACCGAGGAAGTTTATAAAACTCAAGTTTAAAAATAATTTTGAATCCTAAATTGGGCCTCATATTCTTATGAATAATAAGCCCAATTAAATACACTCTTTTACTTAATGTATACTCCTATCTTTTGAATTGGACAATTTAGAGAATGGTTACTCTTTTGAAATGGGTTTGCCAATCAAGATGTCAAGCCCATTAGTTTGATATACACCCCTTGTAGAATTTGTATTACGTCCCTTTTAATAAAATGTAATAGTAATAGGGCAAATTTTGGGGTATGACAATGTGTCCAAGTGGACAAAGGAAAAAAAAAACATAAACATAAACATGATTATGAATGATAAATGACAAAGCATAAAGCATACAAATAAATGGCAAGGTAATAAAGAGCATAAAATAAAGTTAGTTTTTAATTGTCAATGATTAGTAATTAGTGATCAATGGTGAGTGATTAATGAACTTGGGTTCAAAGTTAATGAAAACTCATCAAAAGATTGATAGAATAAAAACCTCTACACAATAAGTTTTCAAAAGTCTTGAATCAATTGTCATACAACCTCTGCCATTTAATCTTTTTCTTTAAGGGACAAAATGTAGTTGTGAGATATTGGATCGAACTCTAGTATGGTCGAAGGGTAGCTGGTGTCGAAATGTGTATGTTGTAGTCGAAGATGGGTCTAGCACGCAGGTGTTGAAATGCTAGGGTTGTTAGTATTTCGAATTGGGCCTGTTTGTTATGTCCAATTGTTTAAGTTAGCTTGTACCCTAAGTTGGCTTGTAATGGGTATTTGTGAAAAAGCCCATTAGTTCAGTATGTTAGTTTTTATTATAAATAGCATACTAGTCTCTCATCATTGCATACTGCAAATCCTAATTTAGGGTGAAAGGGTTATTTGTTATTCTTGTAACTTGTAATCTTGTTTTAAAGAGAAAGGAAAGAATAACAGTTATAACCAATCCTTGTTGTTCTTCTTGTTTTCTAGAATTCCCTATTATACTTTGTTCTTGACATCGTTTTCACAAGGTGCAGTGAGCATGGAGAAGATGCCTTCAACAAAGTATGAGATTAAAAAATTCACCGGAGTGAACGATTTCGGTTTGTGGTGCTTGAAGATGAAAGCTCTACTGGTTCAGCAGGGTTTTTTGGAAGCGTTGAAGGGAGGGGTTGCTATGGACGTTGCATTAATGGAAAGAGATAAGATAGCCATAATCCAGAAAGCACACAGCGCAACTTTGTTGAGCCTTGGTGATAAGGTTCTTCGACAAGTATCGAAGGAGACGATGGCATCAGGGTTATGGGTGAAACTTGAAAGTTTGTACATGACCAAATCATTGGTAAATCGACTCTACCTGAAGCAAGCTTTGTATTCATTCAAGATGATTGAAGACAAAGTGTTGGCTGAGCAGTTGGATATGTTCAACAAGCTGATTCTTGATCATGATAATATTGATGCGAAGATCGATGATGAAGATCAAGCGTTGTTACTATTGTACGCTTTGCCTCTATCACATGCTCACTTCAAAGAAACTCTCCTGTATGGAAGGGAGTCCTTGACCTTTGAAGAAGTTCAATCATCCCTGTATTCTAAGGTGTTTTGGGCTAAGGCTGTTTCGAAAGAAACATATCTAATAAACATATGTCCTTTGACAGCGTTAGATATGAAGACACCTGAAGAAGTTTTGTTGAGACATCCACCAAATCTCGACAGACTGAGAGTATTTGGCTGCGTAGCCTATGCTCACATTAGGCAAGACAAGGTCGAACATAGAGCTTTGAGATGCATGTTCATGGGATACCCTAAAGGAGTCAATGCTTATAGGCTATGGTGCCTAGAGCCAGGTCACAAGAAGAGTATCAACAATCGAGATGTAGTTTTCAATGAAGCTGAAATGGATTTTAAGAAAAATCATAATGTTGGTCGAAGTATAGAAACGTCTGACGAAGAGCTGGAACAGCTAGAGATTCATGTTGAGGTGGAGCATGTTGATGCTGAATTGTATATCCCAGATGAAGTCAAAGAAGAAGCAGAAGATGCTAAGGAAGTTGAGGAAACTGTCGATGACTACCTATTGACAAAAGATAGGTCGATAAGAGTCATCAAGCCACCTCAGAGACTTGGGTATGCATATCATATAGCTTATGCCTTAATCTATGCAAGTGAGGTTCTAGACGAAAAACCTAGATACTATAAGGAAGTTATGAGGAGTCGAAAGAAGACTGAATGGCTGAAGCACATGAATGATAAGATGAAATCTCTTCATGATAATCACACTTGGGAATTGATCATGAAACCTATTGGAGCAAGGTTAGTCAGTTGTAAATGGATTTTTCAAAGTTAAGGAAGGAATCGAAGGAGTGACATCAAAAAGATACAAGGAAAGGTTAGTTGCAAGGGGTTTTCACTCAGAAAGAAGATGTCAACTTTAATGATGTGTTTTCTCCTGTTGTGAAGCATAGGTCCATTCGAATGTTGCTTGCCATGGTGGCACAGTTCGATCCTGAAATGGAACAGATGGATGTGAATAGGGCTGGCAATGAACCAAACTAACTCGAACATAGTTCGAAACTCGATTCGAAAACTAAATCGTTGAACCAGGTTCATGAACCAAATGAGCTGAGTATGAGCTAAAAACTAAGTTCGTTAACTAAATGAGCTGAACTTGAACTATACATAGTTCGACTCGTTAGGTTCATGAGTCAACTCGATTATATGTGAGATAGATTATATTGTATTTAAAAGTAGGTTTAAATATTTTCTTTAAATCTTAGTATCATATTTTATTTTAATCTAACGGTTTTAATTGATAATTTATATACTCTAGTGAGCAAAATATTTCTACAAATAATTATACAAATAAAATTATCATCGTATGAATTCCAATCTTATAACTTTAATTTTATTTCTATATTTTTTATTTAAAAAAATGTTAATTTAAAATGTCAAATCTATATATAAAAAAATATACTTTAAAAAATTACTTTTAAGTCCGTGAAATAAGCGAGTTGAACCTAACAAGATAAATCTAATCAGTTGAATCGAGATGTTTGTGAACTTCTAACAAGTCGAGTTTGACCTGAAAAAAAGTTCGAGATAAACTCGAACTCGAACACAAACTCGGTCAATTGTTAACGAGTTGAGTTTGAGCTGAAAAAAAAGTTCGTCATGAACTCGAACTCGAACTCGAACTCGGCCAATTCTTAACGAGTCAAACTGAGCTGAGGCGAGTTCGACTCGACTCGACTCATTTCCAGCCCTAGATGTGAAGAATGTTGCTTGCCATGGTGAAGATAGTAAATCAGTAATCGAAGGATATGTCGACTCTGATTATGCAGATTGTATGGATTCTAGAAAATCTATTTCTGGATATGTTTTCACTATGTTTGGCACAACAATTAGTTGGAAACCAACACTTTAGAAGGTTGTTTCTATATCAACCACTGAAGCAGAGTATATTGCCCTAACTAAAGTTGTGTAAGAAGCATTGTGGCTTGAACGTGTCGAGGTATCACTATTAAATGTGGTAGTCAAAGTGAAATACACCTGTCGAAGAACTCAGCATATCATGAGAGAACTAAGCACATCGATGTGAGGTTGCATTTCGTCATAGGAGTAATCGAGCGTGGAGAAGTCCAAATGCTGAAGGTTTCGACAAATTACAATGTTGCTGATATGATCACTAAGACATTGCCAAATTGCAAGTTTTTCCACTATATATAGTTAATAAAGTTGCATGAAGAAATACTGCATGAAATGTAATGATTTATGCATCTAGTTGGTACCAAACTCTGATTCCCTAACACCCTGGTCTTGGAGAGCTTCAACATTATGAAAGTGGTTGTAAAAACCCTGACATCTGCTTTTTCACCTAACGGGATCTGCTGATTAATTTTCTGGAAGAATAACAACTTCTAATGTTCTTAAATCATGATGATTGTTTGGGATGTTTCACACTTTGTGAATAAGATGCATTGTTGCAAGCTAACAATATTTCTTAGACATTTAAATAATCAAAATAAATTATGGTTTTTAAAAGCTTTTTGTTATTGAAATGTTTTAATGTTTTATTATATAAAAAATAAATAACATTTCACAAACAAGCAAAAAAAAATTGATGAAGAAAGTTCGAATGAACGATTTTATTTGATGAAAAATGTGACTCATACATGGGATAACAATACATGAAGATGTAAATTCCTATAAGATGAGATTATAGAAAAAGAAAGCAAATAATTGGCAATGATAAATCAATCGAATTTTCATTGAATTATAACATTTGTTATCCTCCCTATGTCCTCTAATCCTTAATACTTTGCTTCTGAATATGGTGACTGGTCTGTTCCCTTCCATTTAAGTTCTGTTGTGGTGTAGGCTCGTGTGTTGTAGTCTTAAGCCTTTTGGATATTCCAAACTTTTTTCTCGACCGCTCTTTCGAGTTTTCAGTCCACCTGGAGAATATCATTTTTTCTTAAGCCGCCCTTTCGAGTTTTTAACTTACCACGCTTTATTTTTTGGATCCCTATCTTTTGTCTAAGTTGTCCTTTTGGGGTTTCAACTCACCAAGATGCTTTTTTTTGCCTAGGTCATCCTTTCGAGTTTTTCACTCAGCGAGCTTTATTATTCTCTTTCTTCTAGGCACGATACTTCTTGACTGTGTCAAAGATAACTGGGTGTGTCAACTCCTCTCCATCCATGGTCGTAAGTAGGGGTAGCACGGGTCTGACCCGTTGGGCAAACCCGTTTTGCCTGCAATTTTGTGCGGGGTGGGCCAAGGTTTTAGGCCCTCACCCTATAATGTGACCGCCCCGCCCCATTTTTTATGTGGGCTTTTGCGGGCACCGAAATTAACATAAATTTTGCATTTTTAGGCTTAAAAAGTAAGGTGCCCGCGGGCTTAGCCCGCCCTCACTTTTTTGTGGGGCGGGCCAAAGTTTTAGACCCGCACCCTCTATTATGACCGCCCCGCCCCATTTTTTTGCGGACTTTTGCAAGACGAGCCTAAACGGGGCGGACATGCCCGTTTGTCATCCCTAGTCGTAAGGACAAAAGCTCTACAAGAAAAGGCTTTCTTCACAACAAATGGCCCTTCATAATTCTCAGTAATTTTCTCTTATAGGAATTACATCTTCATGTATTATCACTCCATTTAGGGGTCATATTTCTCATCAAATAAAATCTCTTTATCGAGCTTATTTATTATTTTGTTTGCAAAGTGTTGATTATTTTTATAAATAATGCATTCAAACTTTAGGAATAATAAAAGCTTTCAAAATCATACTATAAAAATGATCTAACAAATAATTAGATAAATTTGTGCATAGTGTACACATTCAAATGATCTAACAAATAAAAATGGGAAGAACAACAAATATCCTTTAATTTTAAAAATAGTTAAAAAAATATTCTAAGTAGCATAAAAATATAAATAGTAATTTAAACAGCATTAAATGCAAAAAATTTATTAAATTCTTATTTAAGATAATTTAAATATTAAATAGTAATTTAAAATTAGAAAAAAATCAAAAGCAAATGTATAGTCTACACATTCAAAGTATTTCACACATATACAAAATGAAAAAATAATTAATATTCTTATTGTAATGGAAACAATACAAAAATTGTAGAAATGATTTATAACAACGACTTAATTAAATGTATATCAGTAAAGAAATTTAATATTTCAGACACAACAAAGTAAGTTCAGGTAAATTCTAAGAATAAATTCATAAATAAAAAATAAAATCATATTTTTACTTTTTTTTTTTTATCAAAAATCATATTTTTACTTATTTATTAGTTTTTCCAAATTTTTTCCAACAATTTTATTCAGGATAAATAGAGGGAACATTGGAGTTATTTTCATTACTACTAATAGTTAGAGTAATACCTTCGTCATCCTCTTTCCCATTTTCCTTGTTATTTGAAAGAAAAAAAGTTTTGTGTCTCTTTATCAATCAAAGGATGAACAGTATATACAATACCAATTTAATTGAGTCTTCCATAGTAAACGAAGGTTCCGAGAACACCGATTTTAGCTTTGCCTTCAACAATTCTATTTTTTCGGATAGAATCATTCAACTCAAAATCATGAATGATCTTTTTGAAGAGAGTTGCTCCACAAGTGTCAATCAAATTTGTTGAGAATCAAGTGTGAGGAAGAAGTCTCACATTGATTAAAAAAAAGAAAGAATGAACACTATATAAGTAAGAGAACCCACACATCTATAACCTTAAGGTTTTAGTGGAGATTTAGTGTGTCTCTCACAAAAGTGTGTCCCAAGTAAAATGCTCCCTTGTTGACCCCCTCGAGTTGCCTCCAACAATAAACCTTGGTAAAAAGAGAAGGGAGGATATTTAGAAATACAATGATATATACACACATATTTTTTCATTTCATATTTCATATATGTTCTTGTTGTTTAAATGCTTTTTAATCATTTCATCTTCTAGAGTTGGTACCATGCTTTGAACTAGGGGGTGGGAATAGGCTGGGCCGAGTTAGGCTTTGCCAAGCCTAAGTCTGGCCTGCTATAATATGCAAAGCCTAAGTCTGGCCTGCTATAATATGCAAAGCCTAAGTCTGGCCTGTAGCCTATCATAGGCTTATTTTTTTGGCCTGGGCCTGACCTTTTTGAAGGCCTGATTGGCCTATTAGCCTACTTAAATGCCTATTTCATTTGAACATTTATAAATAAGTCATTCAACTCGTCTTTATATAGACTAACAAATTAAAAGATTAATGAAATTAAATGTTTGTTTGCATTAGTTTATTTGAGTTTACCTAGTAGCATAAATTTTGTGATATTATTTGTTTGAGAGAACTTATCGAAACAACTTATGACATTGTTCATAAGATTCTTTTCATCTTATTTTCATAATTTCTTCAAGATAACTAAAATTTATTTTTATATTTTTAATTCAAAGTAAAAAATTATAATATAATAATAATAAAATTATGGGTTAATGAACTTTTTCGTCCCTTTAAATATTACAAATTTTGTTTTTACTCCCTCCAAAATTTTCCTTCAAAAAATCGTCCCTTCAAAATTTTTTTTACGAACTATTGGTCCCTAACGTCAAATTTCGTAGCTAATCGGTGGCTAAAGTCGTAGCTAATCTCTAGCAAATTTGACGTTAGGGACCAATAATTTAGACGAAAAATTTTGAAGGGACAATTTCTTAAAGGAAAATTTTGCAGGTACTAAAAACGAAATCTGCAATATTTAGAGGGACCAAAAAGTTCATTAACCCTAAAATTATTCATATGTATTTAAATAGGCCGGCCTTTTAAAAGGCTTTTTATGTGGCCTGTGACCTAGCTTTTTAGCTAAATAGGCTTATAAAAAAGCCTAGGCCTTTTCTATTTATCTAAAAAGCCTGGCCTGACCCAGGCCTATGTAGGCTGGGTCGTAGGCCCCTGTTAGTCGGTCTGGCCTATTCCCACCCCTACTTTGAACCAAACGTAATTATGATTCAAAGAGAATTATACGTTGAAATTTAAGATTGATATCAAATGAACCACATTAGGGTTTCCACAAACTGAAAAGGAAATTTGTTTTCTATGTTAAATCAACGCAATCATACTTAAATATGTTTTTCAAAAGGGGCTGAATAGTTCAAGATTACTAAGGCGCACATTTTTCAACCGAATTGAATGGTGTGTATTAATGCACAATCTAATCAAATATGATTTGATTTGCATCATTATTTATCTAGCAAGAGTAATGATAAAAGATGATTACGTGCATAGGTGTTTTGCCTAAAAAATGTCACTGTATATATCATACATATAATGTCATATTATATATTTTATCTACCAAATTTTCATCATTTTAACATGCTATCTCCTGTTTTCTTTGTAGCAGACTTATTGTTGGACCAACCTGTAAACGATTGTGCACTGAGTAAGCCTCATGATGTAGATGTAGATGCAATGGTTGAAGCCTCCACTGCCGGATTTTATGATTTTTTTTATTTATTTTAAGAATTATTCCCTCCGTTCCTTTATAATTGTCATTTTTTAAGTTTTTCCACATACCAAGACAATCAATGATTATTGTTTGACAATTGGTTATAGCAGCAAAAAAAGCATCTCCTTGCTCGTTATAAGGACGTCACAAAGTATGTGTATTTATTTCTCTTAGTTTAAATAATTTATATGATATATGATACAAATAATTTTTAGGATATGGTTGATATATTTATAATCGTCTACTAAATCATTTTTAATTTTTAATGTTAATAAGTTTTGATATTGACCAGATATCAGGAGGATCTGATGGGCTTGCCACTTGCTGGGATCGTCGCATTATTATCCAGCGATGAGTTGCAGGTTGCATTTGAGGATGTAGTGTATGACTTTGTGTTGAGGTGGGCTCAAACCCAGTACCCAAGATTGGAAGAGAGGAGAGAAATTCTAAGAGCAAAGCTTATCCCCTTGATTCGCTTCCCATACATGACATGTCGAAAGCTGAAAATGGTCCAGAGTTGCAACGACTTCGAACATGAAATCACTTCTAAGCTAGTATTTGATGCCTTGTATTTCAAGGTTGCGGCACCACATCGAAAACAGATACTAGCAGCGGAATCGGCTTCCACTAGTCGCTTCTTCAGTGAGCGGTCATACAAGTACCGCCCTATTAAAGTTGTGGAATTCGAACTTCCACATCAACAATGTGTGGTTTACTTAGACGCGAGGCGGGAGGAGTGCGCCAACTTGTTCCCCTCTGGCCAAGTATGTTCACGGGTCTTCCAATTAAGCGGTCTGGGGGTTTTCTTGTCAGCGCACTGCTGTATGGACCAACAAAGTTTCTATCATTGCTTTGGCTTTTGCTTTGGCATGCTAGAGAAGAAATCTACAAACTTTAGTGTTGACTATGAATTTGCTGTTAGGTCGAGGCCATCCTTAGAATACATCAGCAAGTATAAAGGAAACTTTATATTTTTGACATGCAAAAGTTGGATTACATTTAGAACTCAACCGGTAACTTCGATTCTTGCTGATGTATTCTAAGGTTGGCGTCAACCGAACAGAAAATTCATAGCCAACCCTGAAGTTCGCAGAGTCATTCTTCGGCATGCCAAAGCATAAGCTGAAGAAATGGTAGAAGCTTTGTCGGTCCATATTGCAATGCGCTGGAAAGAAAAACCCCTGACCACCTAAATGAAAGGCCTGTGAACAGACGTGGCTAGAGGGGAACAAGTTGGCGCACTCCTCCCTTCTCAGGTCGAAGTATACCACACATTGTTGATGTGGATGTTCGAATTCCACAACTTAAATAGGGAGGTACTTATATGACCTCTCAATGAAGAAACGATTAGTGGAAGCTGATTCCGCCGCTAGTATCCGTTTCCGTTGTGGTGCCTCAGCCTTGAAACACAATGCATCAAATACTGGCTTAGAAGTGACTTCATTTTCAAAGTCTTTGCAACTCTGGACTATCTTCAGCTTGCGACAGGTCATGTATGGGAAGTAGATGAAGGGGATATATAATAAGCTTTGCTCTTAGAACTTCTCTCCTCTCTTCCAGACTGGGGTACTGGGTTCGAGCCCACTTCAACACGGAATCATACACTGCATCCTCAGATGCGACTTGCAGCTCATTGCTAGATAATAATACCATGACCCTAGCTAGTGGAAATCCCATCAGCTCCTCCTGATGTCTGATAAATAATAAAACTTATTAGCCTTAAAAAAATCAGCAATGACTCAGTAGACTTATAAATATACCAACCATGTACTGAATTATATAAATTATTTAAACTAAGAGGAATAAAGAAACATACTTTGTGACGTCCTTGTAACGAGCAACAAGATACTTTTTTGCTGCTACAGTCAATGGCCAAACAACTTCAATCATCAGGACATTATAAGGAAGATCTAGGTAGAGCAACGCGGACTCAGGTGTCATGGATATGTTCAGCAATATCCTGATGCAGTATGTCATGCAGGACGCCACACCAAACTTATCTGCCGCCATCAAGACATCCAGCAAGCTAGACGTTGAGGTCACACTTACAGAACTATTGTACATAAATTTCAAAACCTCCATGAATGGAGCTTCCTCTGAAACATTAAAATAAAATCAGCATTAGTAAGCAAATTATTGGAGAAAACAAATTTGAGGAAGAAAGTTATCTAAAAAGCTATTTATATATGCTTATACTAGATGAAGTGATTCTTACGGTGATGTGCGTCTGCTTGGACTCCCTCATCCCATTAGAAAAGAGCTACAAAATAATACATATAACTAAGCGAACAATATTCACAAAAAATATTCAAATATAATAAATAAACAAGAGATGTCCACCTTGTAGAAGAACGAGCTCTTTGCGGCTAGGATGGAGGAGCTGACATGCAATGTCTTCACTTTATCGATTGGAGAGTAGTCGATGTGAAGATTTGCAGTCTCATTAGCATTGGCATCCTTATCACCTATATTAATAATAACCCAACTCAAATCAATGAACAAAACTAAAAACTCAACATTTATTAAAAAGATTTGTTTAGCTTACAAGCAAAATAAAAGTGTTTTTCAGCTTAAGATCGTTTTGCTACACAAGCAATTCAGTTGGTGTAAGGGCACATTTGGTAGTTACTGCCAGGTTGTGCAATTTCATGAATTATCAATAAAATTATCAAACGTCAAAATCGATTTCAAAAAATTTAATATTATGATAAACATTGTCAACCATTGCATGTGCGTCTACACCTTGAGGCTTACTCGGGGCACAATCGTCTACATCAGGCTGGTCCGATAATAAATCTGCTACAAAACACAAGAGAGAGCATGGTAGTATGATGAAAATTTGATTCATAACATATAACCTAATATGCATAGAGTGACACTTTTTAGGAAAATACGTATGCACAAAATCACGATATATAATTGCTCTAGCTCTTGTCATAATTACGCAAACCAAATAATTTTTAACTAGAATTACATGAATCCACTATTGAAAAAGCTCAGATATTTCTCATGACTTCATAGTAGATAAAATTCTAAAGTCAATATACCATTATTACAACTACTGTTTCTGCCATTAAATTTGGCACCTTTTAAAAAAGGTATCGAAGTATAATTGCATTACATTTAACGTAGAAAATTTATCCTTTTCAATCCTAATGTGATTCATTTGAATAGAGTTTTAAATTTCAACTCATTCTCTTTGTAATCACACCCTTTTGAATTTTCTAAAACAAATTTAACCTCTTGTATCTCAGCAACTGGAAGAAAAAAAAACATAAAAAATTTCAGGATTTTGAGAAAAAATATTAGTATATACCATTGTGTTTCTGATTGTCATCCATTGTCCTTTTGTTGAGGCTAGTTCGATCAGCACTTATGGAGGAACTCTTGACATTAGGAGTGTGTTTGGATGAGGTAATTAGAAATTTTAAGGGAATTTAAAATTCAAAGCAATTCAAATGATTCAATTGAAATTCATTCATTTTAAATTATTTTGTTTGGATGAAGTATTAAGGTAATTCATTGTTAGATTTTTTGGGTATTTTTTTATAAAATATAAATTTTTTGGACCAAATTAAAAAATTGAAAAGTAGGGACCAAATTGCAATTTTTAAAAATTTGAAGGACCAAATTGTAAAATTTAAAAATTATTAAGGACCTATTTGCAATTTTTTTAAAACTTTTGGGGTCAATTTTATAATTTTGGAAAATATGAGGATCAATTTGTAAAATTTGAAGAAATAATAATAACAAATACATTCTATGAAACATGAGAGGAATTTCAAATTCTTTGGTTTTTGGTGTCATTTCAAAATGATTAAATTTAACTTAGATGAAATACTCCATAAATTTCCATCATTTTAACAATTCTTCATTTTTGTATCCAAACAATGGATTTTGGTCAAATCATTTTAAATTCCCTCCAAACATTACTTTCCCTCATTAAAATGCTTCATCCAAACACACTCTAGGGAAAACTTCAAAAAGATCCTTCGTGATTTCAAGATGAATGATTCTATCAGAGATACTGGAATCATTGAAGGAAAAGTCAAGATCTACTTCCTCATAACCTCCCTTTCTAGAGACATCTGAGTCCATCACGAATAAAGGGACACAACCGAGTTTAGGTCTAAGCAATATAAGATACGAGAAGACAGTGATAATAAAAATGCCCCCTCTATTTATGCTCAATAAAATAGTTGAAAAGGAAATTATAAAAATAAAAAATAAATTTATATATAGTTATTTTTTATTTTAGGACTAAATTCATAGAATTACTTTATATGAATTCAATATATTAGGAAAAAAAACATATAAGATTTTTTTTTTAATATTTAAATTACCATATTTATTTTTATGCTATTTAAAATATTTTAAAACCATTTCTTTTAATACAAATAAGGATATCGGTTAGTTTTCCATTTTTATTTGTTAGAATTCTCTGAATTTGTATACTATATACAAAATTTACCTAACTGAGTTAGTTTTCCATTTTTATTTGTTTGAATTCTTTGAATTTGTATACTATATACAAATTGACATAACAGAATGTTGAATCACATCTATGTGTCATACCCATCCATTCGCATTTCATCTAAAAAAATCAAAAATAATACAGAGCTAATTTCCTCAAACCTTACATCATCTTCACCACCTTTCCATAATACACATAACAGATCCACATTAAACCAGCCGAACTTTCAAAATAACCTCATCTGAACCGATTCACATCGCCATCAAAAGAACCAATATCTGCACCTCGCGTGGTATACACCACCACTTGCAATTTGTGCATCAACATCGCCATTCATTCATTAACGCAACCGACACAACTGTAACAATTCCTTAAATCTCTTCACAACTCGATTCACACCGAATCAAATTCCGTTGGAGAGAGAAATCGTGGAAAAGCAGAGAGATAAACGGATGAGAGGATGGATTGAAGCGGAGAGTTTGAGGCGCAAGAAGAGAGAGGCTGAATCGGTGTTGAGTAGGGGTGGCAAAACGGGCCGCCCGCCCCGCCTTAAGCCCGCCAAAAAACGAGCGGGGCGAGCATGCCCGCCAAGTGAAATTGGCATAAAAATCATGTCCGCCCCCAAGATGGCGGGTTGGCGGGCGGCGGGCTTGCCCGCCTATTTTTATTTATATATTTTTTTTATTTTTTTAATAAATTAATATGTTTTTTTACCTTTTAATTAATTTTTTCACTTATTTTTTAAAACAATTTTTTATAAAAGCAACTTTTTAACAAATTTTACTTAAAAAAATATTACATATATTTACAAATAAATATATAAAATAAACCATCAAGAATTGGAATGGTTAAAATTAACTAAAAAAGAGGGAAATTTGGATTAGGGGCGGGCTTTGGCGGGCGGCGGGCATTGGCGGGGCGGGCGGCGGGTTTGGCGGGGCGGGCTTTGGCGAGCGGCGAGCCTAAAATCCCAACCCAACCCGCCATTTTTAAGCGGGGCGCGGGCCGGCCCGGCGGGCCACGGCCCGTTTTGCCACCCCTAGTGTTGAGTAGATGAGGGAAAAGAAAAGTGGGAGAGGAGAATAAGCGTGGAAAGAAATTTGCGGAGGAGAAATTTGAGGGGAGAGAAACAGGGTACGGTCAAGTTGGAAAGAAGAAGTAGATTCCATCTCTTTGCTTCTTAGGGTTTATTAGTGTGTTTTTTCTTTTGGGCCAAACAGCTTAAAGCCCATTCGGATCCCCTATATGGACCCGTTCAGATTCTCACCATGAAAAATTTACTTCCTACCCCTACAATTGTCTTTCTACCCCTACAATCAAATTTTTTGGACGAAATTACCCTCGTATAAATAGGTAATTTTTTTTCATTTTCAACTTTTTACTGATTTTGAACAAACACTCTCCCTTCTCTCCACGAAATACGCTCCGGAACCCTTCAGAAGACTCTTCCGGTTCACAAAATCACCAAACCGGAACACATTTGGTAAGTGATCCGATTTGCAAAATTTCAAAAAATCAGGAAAAAAAATACACACCGGAACACATTTCCAAACTGTTCCGGTTTGTAAAATGCTCACCGGAACACTTTCACCAAATGTTCCGGTTTGGCCAAAATGCTCACCGGAACAGTTTTGAAATGTGTTCCGGTGAGCATTTTACAAACCGGAACAGTTTGGAAATGTGTTTCGGTGTGTATTTTTTTTTCTGATTTTTTGAAATTTTGCAAACCGGATCACTTACCAAATGTGTTCCGGGAAAGAAAAAAACTGAACCGGAACTGTTTTCAAAAGTCTTCCGGTTTGTAATTTTGTGAACCGGAACTCTTACCTCAAGTGTTCCGTTTTTGATGCGCGTAGGGGTGCAGATTTCAAATTTTTTTGACTTTTTGGAAAAATGGTAAAAAGTAAAATAATAAAATGGTTATTAGTGTTTGAGGGTAAAATTGCCATTTTTAAAAAATTGTAGGGGTGGGAAGGCAAGTGTAGGGGTAGGAAGTAAAATTTTCTCTCACCATCCTTGGCTGTTGCTCAATGGATCTTAGGCCAGTCTCCTTCAAAAGCCCAGCGAATTTTCTCACACCCCCTTCTTTGCATGTATTTTTACTTAGTTTTTATGTTTAGTTTTAGATATTTTCATAAAATACCAAAAAAATTATTTTAAATACTTGATTTCTTTATTAGATTTTTCATGATTTTTCAATATCTCTCTTCATCTCCTCACCCTCTTAACTTATGGGTGCAAGCTTTGAAGAGTTCATTGTGTGGAGGTTATGGTCTTATTATTCCTCTAACGAACCATCAAAGTAAAATCCCATGATGGTTAAGAGAATTAATTTTACTTGTTTTAGCTAAAGTTTTTGTTTCTTTATGATTGGTTATGATCTTGTGAATATTTTGTAATATCTTAACTTAACTTCATTAATATCATTGGATCTAGAATGTTGATAGGTTTGAAAGAACCAAATTCATAATATTAGAATAATGATATTAATGATAGTTTGAGTTTTTGTGTTTCCCTTTTCTTCTTCATCTCTTTATTTTTGGTCAATGAAAATATTCAATATCATTGGAATTCTTTCGAGCTCTTGATGAAGATTAGATCGTTACCTCTCTTCTTTTTGTGCGGTATCGATTTTGGGGGACGATTTACATATCGTTTCTCTCGCATGTATTAGCACTCAAATCGTTATTGACCGGCCTCGTTGTAGGGTGACTTCTATATAAGTTACTTGGCGATTGCTTAACATAGCGCTACATTTCGTCCCATATCGGAAAAAAGATCAAAAGGCAGAGATTGTATGACAATTGGTACACGACTTTGGAAAACTTATTGTGTAGAGGTTTTGATTTTATCAATCTTCTGATGAGTTTTCATTAACTTTGAACCTAAGTTCAGTAATCACTCACCATTGATCACCAATTACTAACCATTGACAATTAACAATTAACTTTACTTTTATGCCTTTTATTATCTTGTCTTTATTTTTTATGCTTTGTACTTTACATTACCATCTATCATTCATTATCATGTTTATGTTTATGTGTTTTTTTCCTTTGTCCACTTGGACCAAACTTTTACTTTGTGCTTAAAATATTAATAATCAAACTTAAACCCTAAAACATTTAATGAGGACTTGGACGTTAGTTACCATACCCTAAGCTTGGAGGATGGACTATTGGATTGAGACCTTGATATTGTGATTTTATTCTGTTTGTCTGGAAGTTCTTGGAGTTTACTCCAAGGTCTTGGGTTATTTCTCTTTGTGTATGCATGTGGTTCTTTAAAAGTCCTTGATGTTTAATTCCAAGAAATTGTTATTGAGAATTCATCCGTACACAACTGTTACTCTGCCCAATTTTCGTCTCAAGTTCTTATGGTGCATTTCCAAAGCTTTGTGCAAGTTATGGTAATCCAAAGGGTGAGAAATCTACATTGACTTCTTTATGTCAAGTATTGGCTTCTTGTTGGTTAGACTCTTCTTTTACCTTACACTTTTACTTTATGCTTTAGGATAGTCTCTTCATCTCTTTCCCCCTTCTTTAATTTTCAAAATCTACTCCATTTTTTCAAAATCTTCTTATGTTTGCAAACTCTTTAAACTCTTTCGATAAAACTTTCTTTAAAATATTTTTGCCCTTTATGGCTTTATCTTAAAATCTTATTTTAAAGATTAGGCACGAGTAATCGTCATAGTCGAGATGTAATACCCTATCCCCTTGATATTGATTGATATAGTCGATTCTTTTCCACTTCAAAGAGTTAGTGGCATACTCGTCGATCTCTATCCGATTTGGAGCCCTTCTTTCACTTGTGACACAAAGAATCCACTTGTTTTCATGTTCAAGTATGGTTAGCTAAGTTTTCTCCTCTGAGACGACAAAGTGTCTATCCGTTTTTAAACAAAACTCTTGTTTTCCTTTTAAGTGGAACTACATTTGCTCTAAATTCTCCACTGCACTAAGGAAGTATGTAGGTGTTTACTGTAGAAATTGGTAAACAACCGTTGGTCTTCCCAAAGCATTAAACTAAGGGTTACTTGCAAGATCGACCAGTTGATCTTGAGACCAGTTGAACAGCTTCGTGAGCCATTACATTTTCTCCTCCGACTCCGACCATTCCTAAACTCATAATGACAAAATGGGACCTGAGGCTAAAAAAACAAAAACCTGACGGATAAAATTCTGACGCATGCTCTCAGTCCCGACTTACCTGAATTACTGCGTGAAGATTCTGCCCTTGGCCAAGAACTTTTAGACGATATTGCTCAACTAAAGAGTCTCGAAATTTCTGAGTTCTGCAGGCTCATGGTGTTGGATTTTGAAAAAAATCCTCCCTCGTCTGCTTGACAATATCAAAATTGTGAAAGAGAATGAGGAGTTGGTCAAAACCAAGCAAGCACTAGTGAAGAGGAACGTGGACACCATGATAAAGACGAAAGCGGTAATCGAAGGGTTAAGGGCCCAGGTGGGCCAGAAATGGCAAGAACAAGCTCCCAAACGGGAAAGGTCTGTTGAAATCCGTCTTCGACTTGAGGCCTTGTCAAAGGAGATGTCTGAGTTGAACGCTAAGTTGGGGCTTATCACCAAACAAGAAGAAGCTCTTGCCCAAGAGATTGCTCCTACTCAAGCGGAAATGCTCAAAATGGCTGTGGACGCCATTGCTGTTAGCAATGCCACGACTCAAATCGAAGAAGAGATCAAGGTGCTTAAAGCCAAGGCAGATACTCTGGAAAATCAGACTACAAATCTTCACTTCGACTTGAGGACCTTTCAAAAAATATTCAGGCATTTCTAAATTTTCCTTCCCGTAGCCACCTGCGTGAGGCCTTTTATTCTTGCGTATTTTTTGTAATATTTTGACTTATGGTTTTTTAACCAATTCCCATATAAAGCTTTGTTTCCTATTTACCTTGTTTCTTCTGCACATTTTTTATGCTTGTTATGCTAGTTTCGAGTGTTACTTTCTCCAGCTTTTTATTCGACTCTTTACTTTATGCTGTCGAAATCGTGACTTCCTGAAGGATAAGTCTGTACCTTTTTAGGTACTTACCATTTACTCTAAAAATCCGTCGATCTGGGGCTAACTCTTCCAGTTCATAAGCATTATTTGTAAAGACCTGTATTACCTTGAACGGTCCCTCCCAATTAGGTGACTATTTTCCCAGTACTCTATCATTTCTATCCATAGGTAATATCACTTTCCAAACTAAATCATCTACAGTAGGCACAAGATGTAATATCTTGCCAAGCATAATTTTAAAAATCAAACTTTCTTTTGCACACAACTCTCTTTTACATAGATTTACAAAAAGGTTCCTGTGGAGTACCACAGATGTGAGGGGTGCTAATACATTCCCCTCACATAATCAAGCCCCGTACCTAAGATCTCTGCTTTTGTTTTAAAAAAAATCTTTGGGTTTTATTTCACTCTTTTCTCATTTTCTTTGGAAACAATAAAGCGCGGTGGCGACTTTCACTACTAAAATAATGAGTCGAGTCAATCTAGTGGCGACTTTCACTACTAAAATAATGAGTCGCGTCAATCTAATGACTTTGGTCTCAACTTTTCTCCGCTACACTATTAAATTTAAAAAATATAATACAACTAAAAAGAGTCAAATGAGCAGTATAATTTTTTTAAAATTTTCTTGCAAATAAACATAAAAGTATAATTAGAATAATGTAGTATATATGTATACAAAACTTATCATTATTTGTGACTGCAAAAAATCTAAAAAAAACAACAAAATCAAAATAATTTGTTAGAATTTCATTAGGGGCTATTCTTTTACACTTTTATGAAGTTTAATTTGACCTTGTGTGTTAGTTTTTAAATTAAATAAGTATAATTTATTTTTTTTAAGAATTGTTGAAATTTTTTGCTATATTCTTTTACATGGCACGAATTTTCTGCAGTACCATAAAAAGATGAAATTACAAACAAATCAAAATTAATATAAATTGTAAATATTATTATGAAATAACAAAAAATGTAAAGTATTTATACTTTTTCTTCAAATTAAATGATTTTCAAATTATTTGTGTTGGATGAATATAATCCGACACAAATAATTTATTGTGCCATTAAATACTTAAACGAAAATTATACTGAAATTGTTATATTATATAAAGCCATGAGGTGGAAATGTGGGAATGATAAGAGAGAATAGGATTATGATTTATTTAGCAATTTAATTTATTAGTTATTTAATTATTTGTTTATATTTATTTACTTAATTGGTGATGTGGGTTAATTATATTATGAATTTTTCTTCACCCACCTCCCAACCTTCTTGCCCACCCATGGTGAATTTACCACAATACCCCTTGTTTCGGAAGTTCATTTCCGAAACTGTACTTTTTTTTTAAAAAAAGGTGTTTTCGGAAATGCATCTCCGAAAACGTGTTTTTTTTAATATAAAATATTGATTTCGGAGATGCATCTCGAAATAAAGTTACATTTTCAGAAAATGTGGTGTTTCGGAAGTTCATCTCCGGACGCACCCCCCTTGGGGAATTCGGAAATGAACTTCCGAAAATATGTCTGGACAGAAGAAAATGAAAAACAACAACAATTCGCTTTATTTAATCGGGTGAAGATTACAACGATAATATTACATATAATTAAAGTTACATATTGTTGATCACAGGTAGGTGGGGATGAGTCAACATTTTGATAACATCGTCCGCCGATCTTTGAAGTTTCGCGTCCAACTCGATCGGGCCCTTCGAAGAAAATCGGTCGAACGTTGTCCACAAAACCGCCAAATCTTCGTCGTTCTTGATCTCAAAAGGTGTGAACTTAATGCCTCCCTCGTCGTTAAGCGATGGCGAGCGGTACTCGAGCTTGACAACCTTTCGATTCTCGGGATAGCGCAAAAGCGTGTTGAGCGACGGTATCAACTCCGCAAACGGCGTGTCGCGCGAGAAGCGAAATTGGAACAACATCGGGTAGCCGGTTTCAAAGTAGACGAATGCGGAGGGTTTGGAAAAGTGTTGGAGAAAAATGATGAAATAGTGAAGGAGGGAAATTTGTATATGCAGAAATATTTTCGGAAATGAACTTCCGAAATATTAACGGTTTTGACATCTTCGGAGGTTCATTTCCGAAGACAAAAAAAATTCAAAAAAAAAAAGCGCTTCGGAAGTTCATTTCCGAAGCAGGGGTAGTTTTGGTTTTTCGCTGGGGGTCACCCCTATAGGGAGGTGGCTAAAGAAAAAATCTTATATTATTTTGAATGAGCTTATGAAAATCTACGTGGAGTCTCCGTTTCTAGCGACATTTGAATAAGGGGCTGCAAATCGGGTCGTGGCCCGCCCCGCCAAAACCCGCCGTCCGTCAAAGTCCACCCCTCTTCCAAAACTCACATTTTTTAGTTAATTCTAGTAATTGCAATTTTTGATGATTTATTTTATAAATTTATCTATAAATATACGTAATATTTTTTTAAGTAAATTTGTTAAAAAGTTGCTTTTATAAAAAATTGTTTTAAAAAATAAGTAAATAGTTTAATTAAAAGGTAAAAAATGCTATTAATCTATTAAAAAAATATAAATAAAAATAGACGGGTAAGCCTGTCGCCCTCCAACCCGCCATCTTGGCGGGGCGGGCATGACTTTTATGCCCATTTTACATGGGGGCATGCCCGCCCCGCTCGTATTTTGACGGGTATAAGGCGGGGCAGGCGGCCCGTTTTGCCATCTCTAATTTGAATCCATCATGATTAAAGACTCAACTAAATTGGTGGTTTGTTGTTCATAGAATTTGTTTTATATACATTTAAAACCTTAAATTTATTTATCGGTACATTTAATCAAACTATTCGTATAAATTATTTTTTACAAATATTGATTTACTTTTGCAACTTTTATTTAATCAAAATGTTAAAAATGTTTTATACTATTGATAAATAAAATTTAGATTTTGATTATATAATAATATTATAAAAACATTATAAATTATCAATTAATCATAATTTTTAAATTGTCAAAAATTATTTGAAATTAATAAAAATTCATTTAAAAACAATACATTTTATAGTTTTGATTGTTTGAAAATATAAAAGCTTTTATAATATAGTAACACTATAACGAATAATACTTTTCATGACGAATCTTTCATCTTGAACATGCTAAAAATTGAGAGTATAATATATTCTGGGAGCGTCATGTTTGATTTTTTAAATAAAATAAACAACATTTTAGCTCGGTGTTATAATAAAATCGAGGTAACAAAACTATAAGTGAGTGATTTTCTTTATACATAAAAAAATAATAATAAACCCATTCTCTCGAGTTTTTTGGAGAACCAAGATAATATAATTATAAGGTATATTGCATCGAATCCCTGTTGCTATCTCCTACTCCATTTTCAATATACTTATAAAGGTTTCTTAATAAGTTTGGTTGTTGATGAGTTTTAAGAAGACCCTTAATGCCTCTAGGACCTAGAAGATGGTCCATTCATTGTTATTAAGATTGGGTGAAAAAAATATTTAAAAACCCAAACAAAAATTTGTAAATGCAAAATTGTTAGCTGTATTTTCGATGCCCAAAAAGATGTAAGAAGTTCTAGTGAAATTTAAGAAATTTTTTAGATGAGCAAACTGATTTCGACAAACTATTTTTTTAGAGACATTAAGAAGACCCTTAATGCCTCTAGGACCTTAGAAGATGGTCCAAGATTCATTGTTATTTAGATTGGATGAAAAATATATTTAAAAACCCAAACAAAAATTTGTAAATGCAAAACTGTTGGTTGTATTTTCGATGCCCAAGAAGATGTAAGATGTTCTAGTGAAATTTAAGAAATTTTTTAGATGAACAAACTGATTTTCTTTTTAGTTAGTGAAAACCCTAATGTGGTTCATTTGATATGAGTTTTAAATTTCAACTCATTCTCTTTTTTTCTAGATTAATTTTCAAATAAACACGCAGCGCTTTGAAATGAGCAACAATCAAATTATGTTATCACTTAATTTTGAATTTTTTAAAACAAATTTGACCTCTTGTATCTCACCAACTAGAAGAAAAAAAACACAAAAATTGTAACTCATATTCTCATTTTCCCCCTCTGATTTGTAGATAAAATTTGAAATGAACAAAGAAGGTACACCAATTGAATGAATCACAATAACATTTGGTTTATACCATGGTACCAAAAAATTTATTTAAACAAAAAAAAAAGACATCAAGAATAATATCATAAACACCCACGAAATGAACACCATTCAAAATATATAAACACTCATTTTCGAATAGTATAAAGTGAATTATACCTCTTGTATCTCAAAAATTGAAAAAATAAAAAACACAAAAAAGGTTAAGAGTTTTCGAGAAAAAATATTAGTGTTTATGAATGTCATCCCTTCTCCTTTTACCGAGGTTAGTTTGACGGGCACTTATGGAGCAACTCTTGACGTTAGGGAAAATTCCAATGAAATCATTCATGATTTCAAGTTAAATGTTTCTATCCAAAAATCTAGAATTGTTGAAGGCAAATCTAAGATATGCATCCTCATAACCTCCATTTCTAAGAAAATCCAAGTTCATCAAGATTAAAGACTCAACTAAATTGATTTCTTGATAGTGATTGATAAAGTGACACAGAAGTGAAGAGCATGGAAGAAAAAGAAAAATGAGTGATTAAAGTTATAACTCTCAACTATGAGAAAACAATGTGAATGAAAATAACTCAAATGTTCATCTATTAATACTCAATAAAATTATTGAAAAATAAATTGTCAAAAATAATAAATAAATAAATAAATAAATAAATAAAAATATGATAAAATCTTTGATTGGGAAAGTCCCTTGACTGTGTACATTACACATTTGTTTTTAATTTTTTTTTCTAATTGTAAATTACTATTTTATTGGGAAATCGTTTGAATGTGTACATTACACATCTGTTTTTATTTTTTTCTTTCTAAATTTAAATTTCTATTTTCTATTTAAATTAAGAATTTAATAAAGTTTTGGGAAATCCGTTGAATATGTACATTACAAATTTGTTTTTAATTTTTTTACTTCTAATGTTAAATTACTATTTTATATTTAAATTAATAATTTATTAAATTTTTCACGTTTAATGCTGCTAAATTACCATTTTTATTTTTAAACTATTTTTTATAATACAAATAAGAATATTTGTTATTTTTATTTGTTAGAATCCTTTGAATGTATACACTATAGACACGTTTACTTAACTAATCGTCTACATGTGCGATGAACCAGAATATTCAATCACATCGGTTAATTTGAAGAAAAAAAATACAAGCCATTTCAACAAACATCTTCAAGTAAACTCAATGCCTTGAACTCAACACAATGCATCGACGTTGTTTCACTCTCTTCAAGACTATTAAAATAACAGAGGGTTAAAGGGAAATAAGAACAAGTGCTACAAAATAACATAACGATAAAACTACAAGAATATTAAAAACTAACTAGTTTCTAATCGTTAGCTCTACTCTAAGATGGAGAACATCATTGATAAAGAAGAGGTTGTCCTGAGCCATGAACGATGTCCATGGTGTAGAAAAAAAATTCCTGAAACCGACTGCTGCTCTTCCCCCGGTAAATATACAGTTGCCTTTATACTTGCTGATGTATTCTAAGGTTGGCCTCGACCGAACAGCAAATTCATAGTCAGCACTGAAGTTCACAGAGTCTTTTTTATGTGTACCAAAACCAAAGCCGAAGCAATGGTAGAAGCTCTGTTGATCCATACTACAATGCGCTGACAAGAAAAACCCCTGACCACATAAACGGAAGATCTGTGAACAGACCTGGCCATAGGGAAACAAGTTGGCACACTCTTGTCGCCTTAGGTCTAAGTAGACCACACACTGTTGCTGTGGAAGTTCGAATTCCACAATTTTAATAGGACGGTACTTGTATGACCTCTCAATAAAGAAGCGACTAGTGGAAGCCGATTCCGCTGCTAGTATCTGTTTACTGTGTGGTGCCTCACCCTTGAAATATAAGGCATTAGATACTAGCTTAGAAGTGACTTCTTGTTCGAAGTCGTTGCAACTCTGGACCATCTTCAGCTTGCGGCAGGTCATGTATGGGAAGCGGATGAAGGGAATAAGCTTTTTCTTAGAATTTCTCTCCTCTCTTCTAGACTAGGGTACTGGGTTCGAGCCCACTTCAACACGAATTCATACACTGCATCCTCAGACGCCACCTGCAGCTCATCGCTAGATAGTAACGCCACGACCCCAGCAAGTGGCAACCCCATTAGCTCCTCCTGATGTCTGACCAATAATAAAACTTATTAGCATTAAAAAAATAGCAATGAATTTAGTAGACAATTATAAACATATCAACCATATTTTAAATATCATCTGCAACATATATCATATAAATTATTTAAACTAAGTGGAATAAAGAAACATACTTTGTGACATCCTTGTAACGGGCTATGAGATATTGTTTTGCTGCTACAACCAATGGTCGAACAACATCATCCATCAGGACACTATAAGGAAGCTATAGGTAGAGCAACGCAGACTCTGGTATCATGGGTATGTTCAACAATACCCGAATGCAGTAGCTCATGCACGACGACACACCGAACTTGTCCGCCGCCATCAAAACATCCAGTAAGTTAGGCGGCGAGGTCACGCTCAGAGAACTGTTGTACATAAATTTCAAAAGTTCCATGAGTGGAGCTTCCTCTGAAACATGAAAATTAAACCATCATTAGTAAGCAAACTATTGGAGAAAACAAATCTAATTAAGAAAATAATCTAAAAGCTTTTTAAATATGTTTGTACCAGATGTAGTGATTCTTACGGTGATGTGTATCTGCTTGGACACCCTTATCCCATTAGAAAAGAGCTGCAAAATAATAGACATAACTAAGCAAAGAATATTTACCAAAAATATTCAAATATATTAAATAAAGAAGAGATGTATACCTTGTAGAAGAACGTGCTCTTCGCGGCTAGGATGGAGGAGTTGACATACAATGTCTTCACTTTAACGATTGTGGAGTAGTCTATGTGAAGATCTGCAGCCTCATCACCTTTATTAATAATAAACCACCTCAAACCAATGAACACAACTGAAAACTTAACAATAATTAAAAAGAAATGTTTAGCTTGCAAGCGAAAGAAAAGTGTTTTTTAGCTTAAGATTGTGTTTTCACACAAACAATTCAATCAGTATACGAGCATATGACTTACAATTATTACTAGATTTTACAATTTCATGGATTATCAATAAAATTATCAAACATCACAATCAGTGTAAGAAAATTTAATATTTTGATAAACACTGGTAAATCAACTGCAAGATAATGCCTCCACGAGTTAAAATAAATAAAAAAATCATAAAAAATGAGAATTTATAAGAGATTATCCAAGTACCGGCATTGGAGAATTCAACCACATCCGCGTTTGCATCCTCTTCAAGCTTATGCACCGTACAGTCGTCTACATCAGATTTGCCCGATAACAAATCTGCTATCAAAAACACGAGAGAACATATGTTAGTAAGATGAAAAAAGTGTTGAAAAATATATAACCTATTCATCAAATCATGTTTGGTCGATGTTCTGGGTCCTATCATAATGATGCAAAACAAATCATATTTATCTAAATCACAAGGATCCAGTATTGCAATTTATTTAGACATAATTCATAATAAAAAGAATATTTATAAACCTCATATATTGCTCTTGACTTGACAGTAGACAAAATTGAGAACTTATCAACATTATTTTTACGACCACTAGATGCACCATTAAATTTGGTATAGTATTGTTAGAAACGTGGTTCATTAGATTTGGGATTTAAATTTCAATTAATATCCTCTTTTTTCCCCTCTGACTTCACCATTAATTGAATCACACAGAAATTTGATTCAAAGCATTGTAGAAACTCTACAAGATGAAATGAATAAAAAAATATTAGGGTATTACCATTGTCTGTCTGAAAGTCATCCATTTTCTTTTTGTCGAGGCTGGTCTGATTGGCGCATGTGGAGGAACTCTTGACATTAGAAGGAACTTCAATAAGATCACTCATAATTTTCAGTTGAATGATTCTATCAGAGAATTTAGAATCATTGAAGGCAAAACCAAAATCTGTGTCCTCAAAATCTCCGTTTCTTGAGACATCCAAGTCCATCACGAATAAAGACACGAAACTTTTACAATGAAGAACAAGGAAAACGAGAAAGAAGACGGTCAAAGTGAAAAGTATAGCTCCAACTATGAGAATACCTCAAATGCTCCACTAGTTATATTGGATAAAAATGTTGAAAATGAAATTGTAAAATTAAATAAATAAGTAAATGTATGATTTTTTCTGGCTTAGTTCATAGAATTCACTTCAAAATACTAATATTTTTCTTATGCTATTTAGAGAAAAAAACTTAATTAGAATTGTATTAGTTGTATTCTTTATAAGAATGTTAATTATTTTTTAAAATTCTATTTGTGTTGTTTGACTGTGTACACTGCACATTTGTTTTTTATTTATTTATAAATAAGGATTATTTATAATACAAATAAGGATTATTGTTATTTTACCATTTTTATAATACAAATAAAGATTATTGTTATTTTTACCATTTTTATTTCTTAAAATCCTTTGAATGTGTATATACACAAGACTATTTGTAATACAAAAAAGGATTATTGTTATTTTTACCATTTTTATAATACAAATAAGGTTAATTTTTATTTTTACCATTTTATTTGTTAGAATTCTTTAAATATGTAGTATATGCACAAATTTCAGAACTAGTCGTGTACGATAAACACTGGAATGTTCAATCACATATTTCAAATTAAAAGAAAAATACAATTAAATTGAGCAATATTATTTTTAATTTATAAACAAATATGAAAGTAAAATTAGAATTATATTGTATGTATATGTAAACCAAATAATTTACCACCATTTGTTATTGCAAAGATATCACAAAAAAAACATCAAAATAAAAATAATTTGTCGCAGTCGTGAAGGCCATTTGTGTGTATTAGTTTTAATTTTTATTATTTCTTTCAACTAACACATTTTTAATTAAATAAGTAGTTTTTTTTTTTAATAATTCTTGAAACTATGCGATAAATTCTTTCTGCACAGTAGTAGTTGAATCTTTCTATACTTCAATAATGAAGATGAAGTTTTGTGAATATTATTATTAATTAAACAAAAAAGTAAAGTATTTATTCTTCAAATAAAATCATCTTCAAATTATTTATGTCGGACGATTCTTTAATTCAGGTTGCGTCTACATGGCATGAACCTTCAAATTGGTATCGTTGTTTGGATATTAAGGATGATTGTCGTTAATACCAAAGATAACTCGATTTAGAAGATTATTTGACGATGAATAATTGATCGCAAGTAAATGGAAAATTGAGACAACAGGATAGATTTTGTTATAACGGATAGATTTTCATTGCATAATACCATAATTGTTTTATAGAGCAAGTTAATCACATGCTAACTAATCATTGCCAATAGAATCTATAAAAAATAATTCCTCGTCATTCTTAAAAGCTGACAAAAGACAAAACAAAGACAGCAACAAAAAAAAAAGGACAAGTTTATCTTTTATCCTAGAAAGCCTATCACAGTACCCCTTCTTCAAAGTATGGATGAAAATTTGGAAGCTACATCATAATAGAAGTTTCATGTTGCCTGGTTGATGACATGTATTTGTGTATGTTTTATTATCATTTCGTTTTATATTTATGTTGATGAGAAATTAAGACACAATAATAGACCAATATGCAACGGATATAAATTTTTTCACATTTGTAGAAATCTTGAGGATCAACAATAAATATAAGACGGCAAAATAAATGCACAAAAGAACACCGATAATTTTAACGTGGAAAACCCTTCAATTTGAGAGTAAAAACCACGAGTCGTCCAAACCAAAGAAATAGCTCCACTATAATCAATTGAGGATACAATAGAGTTTTAAAGTGATTCACAAACAAGTACTAACAACCGCAAATCACAAAGCACAATTAACTTACAAATAAGAATCAAAAAGCTGAAAAAATAACTCAAATCTGCAGCTCCAATGCGATGCCAATATCTCTCAGCTCAGACATTGTTTTCAAATTCTAAATGGTCAAAAGTTAGATATATCAGTTGCGAACACGCCCATAAAATTTTAGCCCGATCCAACGGTTAATGAATCGGTGATCGTCGATTTAGTGAGACTGGTGCAGAAAAAAACGGGAATGAGTTTCTTTCCTCTTTTCTCTCTTTTGAATCCTTATTTCTCTCTCTCTCTCTCTCTCTCTCTCTCTCTCTCTCTCTCTCTCTTAACCCTAAATTGACACTCTCCACTTAAATAAGTTAGATAAATGGACTATTGATATTTGGGCTTTTCTCCACATAGGAACACAAACCCAACAAATCTCCCCCTCACAACTATGTGGAGGAAATCTCCAAACCGGCGATATCACAACAAACTTCAAACTTCCCTCTTGGTAATGCTTTAGTCATCATATCAGAACCATTATCATCTATATGAATTTTAGCTAACTCCAACAACTTAGCATCCAAAACATCACATATCCAATGATATATCACATCAATGTGTTTTGACATATTATGAAAAGTTGGATTCTTACCAAGATGAATAGCACTTTGGCTATCAACAAATAACACATATTTGTCTTGAATAAAAGCAAGCTCTTGCAAAAATTTCTTCAACCATAATAGCTCTTTGCATGCTTCGGTAATGTCAATGAACTCAACCTCTGTAGTAGACAATGCTACACACTTTTGCAATCTGGATTGCCAAGCCACAACCCCCCTGCAAATTTAATCATGTTGCCCAAAGTGGACTTTCTGGAATCAATATCTCCAGCCATATCAGAGTCAGAGTACACCACTAGAGTATGCTTATCTCCTCCAAAACAAAGCCTCATATAAGTAGTACCGCGAAGATACCTTAAAATCTATTTTACAGCATTCCAATGCTCTCTACCTAGATTTGACAAAAATCTACTAATAGTACCAACAACATGTGCAATATATGGTCTTGCACAGGCCATTGCATACATCAAACTACCCACAGCAGACGTATAAGGAACACGTTTCATATCAAACGCTTCATCTTCACTTGAAGGACTTTGATTAGAACTCAACTTGAAATGAGTAGCAAAAGGAGAGCTTACCGCCTTAGAGTTTTCCATTTTGAATCTTTGCAGCACTCTTTCGATATAATGTTCTTGTGAAATCCAAAGTTTCTTCTCTTTTCTGTCACGCATGATTCTAATGCCAAGAATATGTTTAGCATGTCTTTCATGGCAAATGACTCGCCCAATTGCTTCTTTAACCTGTCAATGTTAGAAATATTTTTTCCTACAATAAGCATTTCATCAACATATAACAGCAGGATAATGAAGTCATCGTTAGACAATTTTCTAACAAAGACACAATGATTTGAGGTAGTCTTATGATATCCTTGATCACACATAACAGACTCAAACTTCTTGTACTACTACCTTAGAGCTTGCTTCAACCCATATAAACTCTTTCTCAATCTACACACATGATCTTCTTTGCCTTTAACTTGAAAACCATCGGGTTGTTTCATGTAGATCTCTTCCTCCAAATCACCGTGAAGGAAAGCCGTTTTCACATCCATTTGCTCAACCTCTAAATCAAGAGTAGCAGCCAAACTCAACACGGTTCTAATTGATGACATCTTTACAACAGGTGAAAAAATCTCCTTAAAATCAACACCCTTTCTTTGACAGAAAACTTTCACCACTAATCTAGCTTTATACCTTAGACACTTAGAGTTGCTCTCATGTTTAACTCTATAAATCCACCTGTTTTCCAAAGCCCTTTTGCCTTTAGAAAACTTCACTAAATCATAAGTGTGATTATCATGTAATGATTTCATCGCATCATGCATTGCATCCAACCACTTTTTATTTTCATCACTTTCCATGGCCTCTTGAAAACACTCAGGTTCACCCTCATCAGTCAAGGTCACATACTCATTAGAATTATACATTGTAGAAGATTGTCTCTGCCTGTTAGACCTCCTAAGAACTTGAGATGATTCTGGAGCTTCACCAAGATTCTCATCCTCTGACATATGTTGCACCCTGATTTTTACTACTCTAAGATTTCATCTCATTCACATCATTGCATTTTATCAGAGTATGTTTTACGTCTACTAAGCCTTAATCAAAATTGCAAAAATATGTTTTGTTTCTCTTTTGTTATTGTGTAAGACAGTGATTGAATCGAGAATGTCAAGATTTGCGAGATAATTTGAAGCAATTTGACCTGAAAGTCAACGTTTCGAGTCCAAAATCCGATTCAAGTCTAATTTCAATTTGAGGTTTAAAGTTTCATTCTTCTTTATTTTAATTCAAGTTCTGAGTCTATTTATTATTATTTCTTTTAAATATTAATTTTGGTTTTTTATTTTTAATTCTAATTCAAATTGAAATAAACTTTTAAGTTGAATTGTTATTAAAAATTGAAAGCATCTTTTTACACTTTAGTGTTAATTTTGTTTTAATTGTCACTGTTATTAGTTTTATTAATTACTTTACTAATTTTTTCTTTTTTATTATTATTATTATTATTATTATTATTATTATTATTATTATTATTATTATTATTATTATTATTATTATTATTATTATTATTATTATTATTATTATTATTATTATTATTATTATTATTATTATTATTATTATTATTATTATTATTATTATTATTATTATTATTATTATTATTATTATTATTATTATTATTATTATTATTATTATTATTATTATTATTATTATTATTATTATTATTATTATTATTATTATTATTATTATTATTATTATTATTATTATTATTATTATTATTATTATTATTATTATTATTATTATTATTATTATTATTATTATTATTATTATTATTATTATTATTATTATTATTATTATTATTATTATTATTATTATTATTATTATTATTATTATTATTATTATTATTATTATTATTATTATTATTATTATTATTATTATTATTATTATTATTATTATTATTATTATTATTATTATTTATTATTATTATTATTATTTATTATTATTATTATTATTATTATTATTATTATTATTATTATTATTATTAATTAGTATTATTATTATTATTATTATTATTATTAGTATTATTATTATTATTATTATTATTATTATTATTATTATTATTATTATTATTATTATTATTATTATTATTATTATTATTATTATTATTTTTATTATTATTATTATTATTATTATTATTATTATTATTATTATTATTATTATTATTATTATTATTATTATTATTATTTTATTATTATTATTATTATTATTATTATTATTATTATTATTATTATTATTATTATTATTATTATTATTATTATTATTATTATTATTATTATTATTATTATTATTATTATTATTATTATTATATTATTATTATATTATTATTATTATTATTATTATTATTATTATTATTATTATTATTATTATTATTATTATTATTAGTATTATTATTATTATTATTATTATTAATTATTATTATTATTATTATTATTATTATTATTATTATTATTATTATTATTATTATTATTATTATTATTATTTTATTATTATTATTATTATTATTATTATTATTATTATGATTATTATTATTATTATTATTATTATTATTATTATTATTATTATTATTATTATTATTATTATTATTATTATTATTATTATTATTATTATTATTATTATTATTATATTATTATTATTATTATTATTATTATTATTATTATTATTATTATTATTATTATTATTATTATTATTATTATTATTATTATTATTATTATTATTATTATTATTATTATTATTATTATTATTATTATTATTATTATTATTATTATTATTTATTATATTATTATTATTATTATTATTATTATTATTATTATTATTATTATTATTTTATTATTATTATTATTATTATTATTATTATATTATTATTATTATTATTATTATTATTATTATTATTATTATTATTATTATTATTATTATTATTATTTTTATTATTATTATTATTTATTATTATTATTATTATTATTATTATTATTATTATTATTATTATTATTATTATTATTATTATTATTATTATTATTATTATTATTATTATTATTATTATTATTATTATTATATTATTATTATTATTATTATTTTTATTATTATTATTATTATTATTATTATTATTATTATTATTATTATTATTATTATTATTATTATTATTATTATTATTATTATTATTATTATTATAATAGGTGGAATTAACAACAATTAAGGTGGAACCCCAAGAAAAAGCCATTCACGTTTCTACTAAACTTTCAGAAAACCCAGCTCATCTCGCATGGATCTCTTCCCCTGGTAACATTCGGGACGGTATTTTCCTTCCCATGTTCTTGTTGTTGTTGGATTGTGATTTATGGTTGTTGTTTGATCATTCCTTGAGATGATTGTTATTGCTTGATTTCCATTTATTTTCCGTTTCTTTTATTTGATGAGAGATGCGTGTGGTTGTTGTTCGTTCGAGATAGAACAGAGAGATTGAGAGGTTCCTCTTTGTTTGATGTTATGATTCACATGGTATATAATAGATAGCAGAAGCATAGGAGATTTTTAGGCGTGGAAAGCTGAAGGAAGAGAATCAGAAGATTTTTGAGCGTCAGATTGGGAGAGACGAGTGAGTTTGTTTGAGTTTTTGTTCCAATTGATTTTGATGTTTGAGTTGAGAGAATATAGAAGATGATGAAGGTTGAACATGAGTCGTGAACAGAGGAGATATCCTGAGAGAGTGAGTGGACCGAGAGATTAGCATTCCCTTTTGACAATTTCTTTATAGACTCTCATATGGGGACAACTGTTGAAAACTTCAAAATACTCCTGTTTTGGAGATGAATTTCCGAAATATTTTTTTATAGATTTTCCTAGAATTCAGATATGCATTTCCAAAAACACCGAATTTATGGTGTTTTCGGATATGCATTTCCGAAATTACCTATTTTTGGGTGTTTCGGAAATGCACTTTCCAAATACTTTTCAGTCAAACACACTCTCACTATGCTTTACAATTTCCATCTTCTTTTTGCTCTGCTTCACGATAAATCGTACCATCCCACCCTTTCTATTTTTCTCTGTTTAATTCAAACCTCATTTTCTCCAACCAAACCTTCTATTCTAATCAAATCACTTCTCTCTGTTCTTCTTAAACATAACCCCTCTCTTCTATACTCTCAATCGGTTCTCTAAGGCTATGTTTGGGAGTTTGAAGGGGAAGGGAGGGGAGGGCTTTGAAAAATAGGAAGAATTGGGTGAAAAGGATAAAAAGATTTTGGGTAGGAGGGTTTTGGAGGGTTTGAGTTTATTCATAACACCAAAAACCCCATAAAATGGGAGAACTCAAAAATTGTATTGAAGGGGGGTTTTGGAGGGTTTTGAAGGGCTTACATAAATTTTCCAAATATATTTTAGGTTGTTATACTATTCTAAAAATTAAAAATTTAGTAATGATAATGACTCTTTTATCATTCTAAACAAAATCATTTTTTCAAAAAATGTCAAATATTTTCCTATATTTTTTAAAATTTTCATTTTTGGAAGCCTTCCCCTCCCCTCCCCTCCAAACTCCCAAACATAGCCTAAACCTCATTTTCTCCAACCAAACCTTCTATTCTAATCAAATCACTTCTCTCTGTTCTTCTTAAACATAACCCCTCTCTTCTATACTCTCAATCGGTTCTCTAAACCTCATTTTCTCCAACCAAACCTTCTATTCTAATCAAATCACTTCTCTCTGTTCTTCTTAAACATAACCCTTCTCTTCTATACTCTCAATCGGTTCTCTAAACTTCATTTTCTCCAACCAAACCTTCTATTCTAATCAAATCACTTCTCTTTGTTCTTCTTAAACATAACCCCTCTCTTCTATACTCTCAATCGGTTCTCTAAACCTCATTTTCTCCAACCAAACCTTCTATTCTAATCAAATCACTTCTCTCTGTTCTTATTAAACATAACCCCTCTCTTCTATACTCTCAATCGGTTCTCTGTTTCCCTCAAACTCAGTTTCCAAATTCCAGAAGAAAAAAAGTACAACAACCACTCACCATCTCTCTATTATCCCTCAAACTCTCACTCTCCTCTTGGTTTCTATATGCTATAGTAATACAACACTCCATCTTGGTTCTCAATAAATTCACAAATCAAACATACCCATTTTGAACTTATCCATTTAGAACATACCTATTTAGAACTCAAGCATTCATTACACGGAATAGCAATCATACAACAACGACAATCTCAATAACAATCTTAACAAAAAAATGGAATAATACGTTACCGATGGTGCTGTTCGTTTCGGTGTTGTGAATTTATGAAGATTGTGAGGTGTTTTGTTAGATAGAAGTGATATTTTGGAAGTGCACTTTCGAAATATTTTAAGGGAATGAATTCGGAAGTGCATCTCCGAAGTTACCTTTTTTCTGGAAAAATAGTGTTTTCGGAGGTGCATCTCCTAAATCACATTTTTTTTCAAAAAAATAAGGTGTTTTTGGATGTGCACCTTCCGAAACCATTTTTTTTCTTAAAAAGGTGACTTCGGAGATACACTTTCAAAATATAGGGGTATTTTTGGAATTTCACCGCGGGTTTCCAAGAAGGTTGGGGTCCATAAAGAAACTGTCTTCCTTTTTTTAGGGTTTCTTCAAGTTTTCATTAACTTTGGGCCGAGTCTCTTTTATGTTAAGCCCAATTCTTTTCTTTTCCTCTTACATTACCCCCTGTAGCACCAGATACACCCTATTTGTTGGGTTTTGTCTCACTTGTTTGTCTTGGACCAGCCTGTTCATTAGGCCTAATTGATTTCCTTATTATCACACCCCTTTCTTTGGAATACACCTCTTTGTTATTATGTTAGTTTTTCTGAAATATTTTTGTTAGTTTATTTTATATTTAGATTCTTATTTTCATATAAAAAATTCAAAAATATTTATTTAGTATTTTAATCCTTTTGTTCGATTTTACACCCTTTCAGCTTTTAATCAAGTAATTAAATATTACTTTAATTAGTTGATTATTGTTAATTAAAATCGATTAGTTTATTAATTGATTTTTATTAACTTGATTAATTAATTTAATCAATTTTTAATTAATTGATTAAATGGTTAATTTGCTTATTTCACCTATTTGTTACTTATCTTTGTACATATTCATCTTTTTTATTTCTTTTCTTCCTTTAAAAAACACCAATCATTTCATTTTCTTTTGTCTTTAAAAACATGTTAATTCCTTTCCACGACAATTGTGTAAGTCTCCCAAGGTGTTCTTTTTATTAAAACACAAATACATCAAAACTTTTGAGCCGAATTACGATAACTCTGATTCTTGAAAAGGATACGTAGGCATTAGGTCGCAGAGCTTGAACGAGCACAATCTTGTAAATAGTTCTTTCTTTTCCCCGTGTATCTTTTATCTTTCTTTGCATGCATTTCGCTTTAGACCTTTAGCTTTAGACTTTTAGATAACACCCATAGATTAGACTAACAAGAGCGGACCCCGTCGAGTACGACAAACGTGAGGCGTACTAATCCCTCCCCCCTGTGTAACCGACATCCTTACCCTTTCTCTTGGTTGTAAGACCTTTGTTTGTTTCCCCTATAGGTTTTGCTCGATGTTTTCCTTTCCCATCTCGTGGGATAAATAAACAATCGATGGCGACTTCATTGATTATGAATTCGTGCAATTGTTTCAACATATCTCTCTCCCCTTCATCATCATTAGTTGGAATATTTTCCTCATCACCAAGTTATTGATCATCAATATAATCATATGGCTCACCATTTTGATCTTCACCAACAATAGCATCTAGATTATGAGTAGGTAATCGAACTGGATCAACATTAGACAAACTAATATCTTTCTTGGGTGTAGTCTTCTCTACCTTATCAGTGTTTTCAATATTTTGGTCTTCCATGAACACCACGTCGCAGCTTCGAATAAGCTTCTTCCCTACAAGATCCTATAACCTGTAACCAAACTCATCTTGTCCATATGCGATGAAGATACATTGTTTTGACTTTGCATCCAACTTGGATCTTTCATCCTCTGGAATATGCACAAAAGCTTTAAAAACAAAGACTCTCAAATGATCATACTTGACATTCTTTCCAAACCAAATTACTTCATTGTTCAAAGCAACAGTAGGAGTGAGATTAATAACATGCACTTCCGTGTAAAGTGCCTCGCCCCAATGGTTATTTGGCAACTAAGCTTCAGAGAGCATACACCTTACTCTCTCAATCAATGTTCAATTCATTCTCTCTGTTAAACCATTCAATTGAGGAGTTTTAAGAGGAGTCTTTTCATGTGCAATACCATATTTCTTGCAATATGAATCAAATGGTCCACAATACTCACCACCATTATCAGGACGAACACATTTCAACTTTTCACTTGTCTGCCTCTCTACCAAAGCATGAAATTCTTTGAATTTCTCCAATACCTGGTCTTTTGTCTTCAAGGCATAAAACCATAGTTTCCTAGAACAATCATCAATGAAGGTAACAAAATAAAGTGCACCACTAAAGGATTTTACCTTTAATGGACCATAAACATTAGAATGTACCAATTGAAGTAACTTTGACTTTCTTAAGGGAGGATGTCTCTTGAAAGATACTCTAGTCTGTTTACCAGCCATGCAATGAGAATACTTCTCCAAATATGCATTCTTTAATTCAGGAAAAACATCCTTTTTGGCCAAAACCTTCAGCCCCTTTTCACTAATATGACTAAGTCTTCGGTGCTGTCATACCCAAAATTTTGACCCCCCTAAGATGTCACATCATATAGCATCTCACCTGCTTCATCAAACTCAAAGCAAAGACCCACGGCAGATGCTCGATCACCAAATCCTCGGCTTAGGGCTTCAAGCCAGGAAATTCAAGCAAAGGATCAATCAATGATTGAAATGATCCTCAATATAATCATAGAGGTCAAGATGCTTCATTCATCTACATGTGATATCCAATCTCAAGGCATGAAGCCTCAAGTCCATCAAAGGCACCAAATTAGGGTTTTAGATCCATTAGGGACTAAACTCAAGATTTTCACCTGGGAAGAACTTCAAGCTTCAAAATATGGTTCAAAGAGCTCAAGTATCTTCAAATGATTCCCCCATCAATATCTAAACCAAGATGTACTTCAATTCAAGTTCAACAACTCCCAATTTCATATGGTCCATAATTAGGGTTTTTGAACTAATTCACTTGAGAGGTTGACTTTTAGCCAAGACTTGGTTCCTTGGCTCAAATCATGGTTCAACAATCTCCAATAATCCATTGTGAGTCACTCATATCATTCATTTGGTTAGTAGAGATTGCCTCCGTTGAAAACCAGAAGATTACAATTCATTTGGAAAAAGTTAACTATTTGAGATCACCTTTGACTTTTGAGAAATTTGGTCAACTATGGACTTCTAAGGATAAAAATCATTCACATATGATTATTTAAGCCATTTGATCAAGAGAAATTAAAAAAATTAATCAAGGTTCAAAAAGTCAACCATTAGGGTTTTGACTTTCTAAGTAAAGAAATTGTATTCAAACTTTGAAAAGTCATAACTTTCTCATCCCTTAGCCAACTTTTCTCAACCAAAGTTCATTTTAAAGAGAAAATCAAGATCTATAACTTTGTCACATATAACATTTTCTCAAAAAGTCAACCATTTGAAATATATGGGTTCATGAAGTTTCTTCCGACAAAGCTCATTTTGAAGAAACGAAGCGATACTGACGAAAAACTGAGATAATAGAGCAGTTTGCACTCATGGTGACCACCATGGTATTCACCATGCAGGGGGCATGAGCGGTCCTCATCTCAATGGTCAGAAGACTAATTCTTACCTATTCTAACAGCATGGCATTCGCCACGCACCAAACACGCTGCAGTTGAATTAGGCCAGGCCAACTCTGCCCATTCCCTCAAATTTCTCCTATTTTGTTGCACATGAATTAAGAAAACTCCACCACCTTTTTAGGTTTTATTATCCATTATAAATAGTCATTTAGGTTCTCCTTTTTGGCTATCCAGCCTTAGCACAACTCTAGGCATACAGACCAAGATATGCAACTAGGTCTGGTTTGTTTCTTGGGAAGATGTTATAATCCTTAGCCATGCCTTTCTAAAGGAATAAAAGATTTTGCCCTACTAGAAGTAACATCCCTGCCCGAGTGACCTCAAACACCTAAACTATATAACCATTGTAGAATAATTTCTTGGGTTAAATACGTTTTTAGTCCCTATAAATATGTGACCCTGCATTTTTAGTCCCTATAAAATTTTCCTTCAATAAATGGTCCTTCTAAAATTTTTATGCATGCAATTTCAGTCCCTGTTATTTTCTAAAATTTTAAAAACTGTTTAATTACCCTTTAATTTTTAAATTTTTGAATAATTTTTTTTATATATGTTTAGAATACTGTAAAATATTTATTTACCAAGTTTTAGAATTTTTTAAAACGAGAAAAATTAAATATGAATTTTTCAAATTTCAAAAAATAATGACAAAAGTAATGAAAATCTCAACTTAGAAATTAAATTTTGAATTTCTTTTTTTTCCAGGAACTTTTTAAAACATTATGAACATGTCTGCAAAATAATCATTCTAAAATACATATTAGTTTGACAGTAGGGACTGAAACTAGGTGCATAATAATTTTATAAGGACCATTCATTAAAGAAAAATTTTATAGGGACTAAAAATGCAGGGTCGCATATTTACAGGGACTAAAAACGTATTTAACCCTAATTTCTTTGAGATAAGTATTATAGCCAATTGCCAATTTACATTTTCTCATAAGTTTATCATGGATCCAAGAATACTTAATTAGCATGAGACTTTGGATCCCGTTGCAACTCAGTGATTATTTTTTGAAGATAAGAGTCTTATTTCCAATTACCATGAATCCTTCCCAATAGATCACTACTTGCATTGCTCAATGTTAATGCCAATAATTCAGCTCCATGTTTCATAGACAAATCATCAATAGTTAAATTAGAATAACCTTTTTTATACTGAATTTTGAAATCAAATCCCAGTAGTTTGGACACGCATACTAGTTGAAAAGGTGTGTTCAACTTCTGAACCCACACGTGTTTAATGGAATTTTGGTATGTTTTATATTGAAAGGGGCGTGTGAAAGATATGATCCCCACTTTTGAACTACACACATTATAGCTAAAAGTTCCCTTTCACGCACATACATGGCTTGTTCTTTAGGCCCTAAGGACTTGCTAATGTAGGCAATGAGTTGTTGGTCTTGCATTAAAATTGTTCCAACTCCCTTACCAAAGGCATCAGTTTCCATTAGGGGTGGACATGCGGTCGGTTTGGGTATAACTCGGGCCCAAAATGTCAAACCATCCCAAACCATGGGTCCAGTTGTTAGGCCCAATTTCGAATGATTTGTATCTCAGTTAACTCGGATTCGGTTTTATCGGTTTATCAGTTAATACTGATCGGTTTGTTCGGTTACATGATTATTAAATTTTTTAAATAAAACTATCCTGCATTATAAATATTTTGAATAAAACTATCGTGATAAAATTTCCTGCACTGTAAATAAAAGTTGCTTTTGCACAGGGATATATTTTCATCAACCTGGCAGCAGTCATAACATAAACATAACATCTAATATTACATCATAAAGAAAAGTTTCTTGCTCAGGGATATCATTTTCATCAACCTGGCAGCAGACACAACACAGCCATCTAATATTACATATAATTAAAATCTTGAAATATTTTACAAACAAACTCAACATATCAAATATCCATAGTGCTTGTGTCACTAGCATTCAAAGTCTTGCAGTCAAGGTGTCTTTCATAAGTAGTTTGTTGCTAGAAGCAGATCTTGTATGTCAATCTGGCTGCAAAACAGAATGTAAAATTATTCAACAAAACTGAACAAAACTTATTGACAGTCATTTTTTAAAGACATTTTCATATCCAAAAAATACATATTGTATAATAATTAACCTCAACAGCAAAAACGTGAGCAACTAATAACGTAACAGCAACATCTGGTTCTAAACAATAGTTATTTGATAACCATTCATTCCTAAATCCTAATCTATTAAAACATCCTGCAATTTATAAAGAAAATGATCACAGCTAATAATTGTAATCATCTGTTACTCTCTACTCTTTAAACTCTATCTCTCTCATTCATACTACTTATAAATTAAATAGATCAAAATTTAGATAAAATCAACAAAAGTAAGTACATTTTCAACATTTTGAAATCCATTGATGAATGTTACCTGGTTCTAGTTGGTGTGAGGTGAAACATAGTTGAATCCAACCTTGTAGTTGTAACTCAATTTGTTGTTTAAAAGAGCATGTTTCAAAATCTCGACATTATCTTATAGCGGATATGACTCCAGAATAAAAGACCTTGCTTCACTACTTCTTTCTTTCCTTCACAAGTTAAGCAAGTGAAACATATCAAATTGAATCAATAACAATAATTCAGCACCATAATTTGTAAAAAACAGAAGCGAAAAAGGAAAAGAAAATTGGTTGAGAGAATTTACCGAACACTTAGTAAGCAAGTTACAAAACGGTGGTAACAATCACAATTTGATGCAACAACCAGCATATATACCAATACCTAAAAGAGACCTGTACCAAAGCAGAATTTTAATGCAACAGCCAGCAATTCAATGCAACAGCCAGCATATATAAATGTTTTTCACAATCATAATTTTAATTACAGAACAAGAATTTCAGTCATTAACAGTTCATAGCAGCAATAGTTCTAGTTTGCAGCAGCAATAGTTACAACAACAATAGTTCTAATTTACAGCAACAATACTTCTAGTTTACAGCAACAATATTTTTAGTTTACAGCAGCAATATTTTTAGTTTACAGCAGCAATAGTTAACAATTTACAACAGCCATAGTTACAGCAACAATAGTTCTAGTTTGGAAATCTTATACCTTGATTCAGACCTTGGTCTAGCTTAAGCAACAGTAGAATGGACAATAGCTAATTCCCAAAATGAGTTTCAAAAAAGTCTTCAAAAAGATGGCTTGTTGGTCGAGTCCCAAAGTGACTCCAAAATGTCCAAAAAAGAATTCACATCTACAAATAATTATATAAAATCAAGTTAGTATAGTAAAAACCATGGAAATTAATTGAAAAAATATGATTATATCTATGTACCTGAGAGTGAATTAAACAGGCCCAGCCTGCCCAGGAGCAGTTGCTCCAACAGTAAGCAAAACATTAAACTCTAAAAGTTATAAAGTAAATAATGAGGGTTAAATATTTCAACAAATAATATTTAAACTAATGTTTAAAAAGACAGTTTTGATTCATAAATTACCTGAAACAATTGAATCAGTTATCTCAAATTCTTCAATCATATTTAGGACTTTTATATCATCATCAGAAGGCTTCAACCAATTTTGAGAACAAATAAGGGCCTCGACCGTTTCAGGACTCAAAGAGCTCCTATACATGTCTAAGATCCCCCCCTGTGCTAAAAGCACTTTTTGAAGCAACGCTTGAAACAGGTGTCGCCAACACATCTCTAACCAATGTTGCTAAAATAGGATAACATGTGCAATTCTCCTTCCCCATTCTCGCAACAAGGGTCACCTAAATACTTCTCTAGTTCATTTTGATTTTCAAGTGTTTCTTTCTCCTTCAAGTGTCTTTTAAAAGCATCAACCTGTGAAGTACTTTTAGATTGGGAAGACGATTCTCCAATGGAAGTGCTCCCTAATGGTTCTTTTAATAGACCAACCCCAACATTCTTATCATGTTCATATTTATGCCAATTGTACAGTTTAAAGAGACTAGTTTTTACACACTCAACATTTTTCTTAGCTAGATCACTACAAACCCCATACATTTCATTAAACGACCACTCAATATAGCCAAACTTAAACCTAGGGTCAAAAACTACACCAAAGTAAAGAAAATGATTCACTTTTCCCACATTCCCCCAATACTTATCATATTTAGTCTTCATATTTGAAACCATTGGAGCAAAAAAAGTATTCATATTCAAAGATGCTTCTTTAAGATCACACAAAATAGGAGACAACTTATGAAAAGCTAAGTGCAAGCACACTTCTTGCGAAGCTGAAAAAAACATTGGTTGCTTCATAGAAAGTGTTCAAAAAGATCATAAAAGCCATAGCTTTTTCCAAATCAATGGAAGAAGGTGGACTAGAAAGTTCGAAAAATTCCATGTATCTGGGATCCTCATCCTCTAACTTTTCAAATGCTGCCTCAAACTTTTCCGCAGCAACCAACATCAAGTAAGAGATGCTTAAAAAAAACATTGTGTTTTTTATGTTTATTCCGGATTTGGTCAAAAAAACATTAGAGTTTAATTTAATTGAATATTTGTCTCATTTGCACATCTTAATATGATTTAATTGAGTAGGTAATTCCAAGAACTTCTATTGATTGTGCAAAATCCCTCCTTTAGATGCTTAAAAAAACATTTTGTTTTTTATGTTTATTCTGGATTTAACAAAAAAAACACTACAGTTTCGTTAAATTGAATATTTGTCTCATTTGCACCATCTTAATATGATTTAATTGAGTAGGTAATTCCAGGCTCTTCTGCTAATTGTGAAGGGAAACAATCTAATGATATAATATCCAGTGTGGTGGAAAAACAATCAATAGTTTCTTAGCGGTATATCATCTATTTTTATATATAATAATCACCATGATTCGATACTGCTTGACTTTTGTTGGATGGACATATTCGGCTATTGCACATGGAATCGTGCATATCCTTAAAATGCGGCCTCATTTTAAGAAATTAGTTGTTAACCATAGAATCATTTTCAAAATGTGTTTTTAAAATTAAAATCACACAATTAATTTTGCCTAAGTGGGAGAATGTTTATTTATTTAACATTTTATGGACTACAATCAATTTTTATTTAGTTTGTGAAAAATGGGTTAATCGTGGTTCTGATTTGTTTATTCTAGATTTGTTTTCAAACACCCTACAGTTTTATTTAATAGAATATTTGTCTCATTTGCACATCTTAATATGATTTAATTGAGTAGGTAATTCCAAGATCTTATACTGATTGTGCAGGGCTACAATCTAATGAAATAATAGTTCAATGTGGTAGAAAAACAGTTTAGAGTTTCTTATAAGTATATAATTTTAGAAAATAGTTGTTAACCATAGAGTCATTTTCAAAATTTGTTTTTTAAATTAAAATCACAAAATTGATTTTGCCCAAGTAGGAGAATGTTAGATTTATTTAACATTTAATGGGTTACAATCATTTGTTATTAGTTTGTTAAAAACGGGTTAATCATGATTTTTATGGAACTTTTTGAAAAACCTCCCCCTCACTCGTTGTCACTGGTCTTTTTGGTTTGTAGTTTTCTTTTTTTGAAATCCATTTGCGATGTTCTAGATAGTGATAAGATTTTGGTGATTTTATTGTTCACATGTATAAAGTTTAGAGTTGGTTGGTTATTAGAGCTATTTTGTTTTTTTTCGTTTTCGCTTGAATATTAGAAATATGATTTTAATGACTTTTTATTCTCATTTGTTTGTGTTTTTTAATTTTTTAAACCAAGTATTGAAAACTAAGGCTGGACATGAATTACTATTATGTGTTTTCCGCGTTGATCAAAATGATTTCAAACAATTGAGGACCGTGGTTAATGAAGTTGCTGTTGAGAAATTTAAATGGTAAGTATTATGTCAATAAACTGTTGTATCTTAATTTGTTTCAAATAATATTTTCTATTGGTACTTAATGTTATTTCTTTTTCTTTAATAGCTGGCCGTGCACTACAAGAAAAACCTTATTTAGCCAGGGATATTTGCCAGGGGATAAACTCCTCACTGAATTTATTACGTTGCCAGGTGATTAACCCCTCGCAACGCACAAAATAAAAAAATAATAATTTAATAGTACATTGGCGTGGGGACTCCCCTCGCAAATGCATTGGGGGAATTTCAAAATTCAAATTTTTTGTATTGCGAGGGGTTAAGAAAAAATGCGCCATAATACTTGAAAATTTGCCAGGGGCTAACCCCCTCGCAAAACTACATGACAATTTGCCAGGGGCTTCCCCTAGCTAAAAAGAGAATCTCTGCACGCAATCCCATCATCGTTCAGTGTGCCAGTTAGTGCACTTATTACTTGACAATTTGCCAGGGGCTAATCCCCTCGCAAAACTACATGACAATTTGCCAGGGACTTCCCCTAGCTAAAAAGAGAATCTCTGCACGCATTCCCATCATCGTTCAGTGTGCCAGCTGGTGCACTTATTACTTGACAATTTGCCAGGGGCTAACCCCCTCACAAAACATTACCATAAAATTTTCAATTACTCTTCAGCTTCCCCATTCTATAACTCTCTCCATTTTTCTTCTTCCATCCTCCTCTCTAACTCTCTTCTTCTTCTCCACTTCTTCACCAAGTCTACTTAAACATTATCATAAATATTTTTTTTTCTTTTTGATTAACAGCTTATTTAAAAATGAATATCTCTTCACAAAATTATTTTCAAACATCTTCTTCTTCCATGAATCTTCTTCTTCCATAAATTTAAATTTTGTAAACATCTTCTTCTTCTTCCATGAATCTTCTTCTCCCACAAAATTATTTTTCAAACATATTCTTCTTCCATTATTTTGTAAACTATTTTTAAAATTTTTCAAACATCTTCTTCCATGAATCTTCTTCTTCCATAAAATTATTTTCAAACATCTTCTTCTTCCTAATTTTTTTTCCGAAATTAATAGGTTAAATGTAGTGTATTAATATAAATATTATAATTTATGTTTAGTATTAAAAATAATTATATGTTTACTATATTTTTTTTATGTGTTAGTAAATATTATAATATCTATTTAGAAAATAAAACAGTATTTATACATTAAAAAAACAGAATTTTTATATAATATAAAAATATAATATTTAAAAAATATTTAGCATTTTTATTTGTATTAATAAAAAATATAATTTTTATTTTAGAAAACAAGAAGTAAATATTAATTAAAAGCATATATGTATTATATTAATTTCGTTTTAATTTAAATTATATGATAAATATATTTGTATTTTAATTATTATTTTTTTTAGATGGAAAACATTTTGCCAGGGGCTTAACCTCTAGCAAACTGAAAACTACTGCATTTTGCGAGGGGCTTTTCCCCAAGCAAAATGTCTGACGCACTCTGAACACCGGCTGTTACACGCTATTGTCTATGTCTGCATGTTGCAGACTTGAAAAGTGGAATTGCATTTAGTGAGGGGGTTTACCCCTGGCAAATTTCCGACATGTTTAGCTCCTCGGAAATGTATTTGCGACCCCCTGTTTTCCTAGGGGAGTTGTCCCATCGCAAATTATGTATTTGTGAGGGGTTTTTGCTACTTGTGAGGGGATTAGTCCCTGGCAAATTGCAAGTTTTCTTGTAGTGGTGGAACTTCTGAAGCTACAATAATCGGACATGTAGAAAATATGGTTTTGATTTTCCACTGAGGAGAGAGGGTGTGACGCTGATTGACATTAAAAATTAGATAATGTGAGTGCATAATTGTTGCTTACTTGTATATGTTTAGTTTGGGAAAAAATGTTTGGTTTGTGTAAGATTTTGTTGTGAATTTGGTAATTTCATATTTCTTGCTTTTTAATGCATTGGTTTAGTATTTTGTGTGACTGATGGGGAAAATGCTACTGTTAAAATGTTTTGTAATATCCCTCCTTTAGATGCTTAAAAAAACATTTTGTTTTTTATGTTTATTCTGGATTTGTTCAAAAAAACATTATAGGTTAACTTAATTGAAAGCTTGTCTCATTTGCATATCTTAATATGATTTATTTGAGTAGGTAATTCTAAGATCTTCTGCTAATTGTGCAGGGCTACAATCTAATGATGTAATAGTTCAGTGTGGCGGAAAAATAGTTAAGAGTTTCTTAGAGGTATATCATCTATTTTTATATATAATAATCGCCCGGATTATTTACTACTTGACTTTTGTTGGATGGTGTCATATTCGACTACTACACCTGGATAAGGTTTCGTTCCTATTCATCCCACGATACTGCGGAGTTAAGAGAATTAAACGACTTCATCAGTATTAATCCAAAAGAAGAGAAGGATAAGTCTTTGAATCTTAGTCCACCTTCTAATATTGTTCCGGGTGACACCATAGTTTATGTGGGACGTCGTTGCATATAATTTCATCTTATGTCTGCTCCCGGTGAATTCATGTTAGTTTCATAGTTAGAATCGTTCTCATTGTAGCTTAAAATATGTCATCTCTGGGTAATTTATTACTTTATTTTGGCATAGTTCCCTTACTATTAACTCTTGTTTGTTCCTTTCCAGTCTTGCCCGCTATAATCTTGAACTTAAGGAGCTCTTCATGGGGACTTGCAATATCACAAAAGTAATTTCTATTCGTTTTCCAAACTGTTGTCAGACTCTTTTGACTATGATAGCTCATCCATTGTATCTTTATTTTCTTTTTCTGCTACGAGGGTGGTCCCATTATTAATATCTTCGAATAAGTTATTGGCATCAGAATTTACTTCTAAAACAGTTCTCCCACACCTTTCTTCCAATAAACATAGCTCTCCATTGCTGGGAGAATTACAAAACATATATGTCTTTGTTTTACTTACAAATCATGAATTATCCCTTTCCCCATTTCATTTTGGTTGGACTTTTTTTTTTTGAATTTTTGGGCATTCTTATATGAATTTTGTTTCACGATTCACAATAGGGAATTTCGACGACCTTCTCTGGGATTTGAGACAACAAACCTTTACGCAACTTATTTATCTATCATAGAGAAAATCATTCAAAATTTTCCGAGTATTTGCAATGGGTTGTGATTGAGAAGGTATACGGTACAACCCTCCTTCAACTTAGCTGCTTAAAAAACATTTTGTTTTTATGATTGTTTTGGATTTGTATGAATATTTGTCTCATTACCGTTTTCATTTCTTATTGAATATTTGTCTCATTTCCACATCTTAATATGATTTTAGTTGTGAATATGTAATTTTAGGCTCTTCTGCTGATCTTGCTTGGAGGTATATCATCTATTTTTATAGGGTTGTCAAAGATATTTTAAGATATTATTTTTCTATATGTTCTATTATATCTTGATCAAGTGGATTGGAATATTTTTGGAGACAATAGTTTAGGCATTCCATTCGACTCTACTGTGAGTTTCTTTGCTCTAATGATTTTTAAAATTTAGTTTTTTTAATTGGGTTCTGTACGGGTATTTATTCTTATCAATGATTGTTCAAGGCACTTGTTGGTCTTGATTTTTAGTTTTACACTTGATTAGTAACAATACTTTATGCTTATTCCATTATCATACTTAAGCAAGTCCTACTTGTGAATGGGTTGTTTGCTCTTAAGTCTATTGTACATTGATGTGGTGAAATATCACTGCTTTTCTTTTAACAAAATCTCATAAGATACTTCCATAAAGCAAGTGTCGACCACCCTAGGGTGGTTCTCGTAACTTTTCTTGGTTTTTTTAAGTTTGTATTAATTGGTATTTACTCTTTGTTATATATATTTGACACAAAAATGCATGTCTAGTTATCACATCTTAAGTTGTTGGGATCATAGAGAGCTAGACCTAGTTAGCTCGATTCCTCATATCTCATCCTATACACTAGAGTTAGATGCAATACCCATAAATCATGTCACCCTAGGCATTGAACTCAATCATAAATGAGTCACATAGAGAACTCTGGTAATAGAGCATTTAATATCTTCCCCCTCGTTGTTTGCTTAAGCATCATAAATTTGACCCAATTTTAGGAATCAAATTTAGGTGTTCACAAGTACCAGAAATCTCCCCCTCACTCATCGCTGTTCTTTTTGATTTATATTTTCTTTTTTTGAAATCCATTTGGCGTGTTCTAGATATTGATAAGCTTCTAGAGATTTTATTGTTCACACGTCTAAAGTTTGGAGTTGGTTGCTTATTAGAGCTATTTTATTTTTGTCTGTTTGTTCTCGTGTATTAGCAATATGATTTTGTTGACTATTTTTTTCACCTTAGTTTTAGTTTGTTTTAGTTTTTAAACAAAGTTTTGAAAAATAAGGCTGGAGATGACTTACTTTTGATTGTACTCGATTATTAGCACTATGATTTTAATGACTTTTTTATTCTCCTTTGTTTGTGTTTTTTTTAGGTTTTGAACCATGTTTTTAAAACTAAGACTGGAGATAAATTACTTTTTTCTATTTTCCATGTTGATCAAAATGATCTCATACATTTGAGGACCGTGGTTAATGAAGTTGTTGTTGAGAAATTTAATTGGTAAGTATTATGTCAATATAATGTTGTATGTTAATTTTTTTCAAATAATTTTTTTGAAGCTACAATGATCGGACTGGTGGAGAATAGGGTTTGGATTTTCCACTGAGGAGGGAGGTTTTGACGTTGATTGACGTTAAAAATTGGATAGTACATAACAATGTGAGTGCACGATTGTTGCTTATTTATATATGTTTAGTTTGGGAAAAACTATTTCGTTTGTGTAAGATATTATTGTGAATTTGGTAATTTCATATTTCTTGCTTTTAATGCATTGGTTTAGTATTTTATGTGACTGTTGGGGAAGATGTTATTGTTATAATGTTTTAAAATATCCCTACTTTAGATGCTTAAAAAACATTTTGTTTTTTATGTTTATTCTGGATTTGGTTAAAAAAACATTACAGTTTAATTTAATTGAATATTTGTCTCATTTGCACATCTTAATATGATTTAATTGAGTAGGTAATTCCTAGATCTTCTGTTGATTGTGCAGGACTACAGTCTAATGATTTAATAGTTCAGTGTGGCGAAAAAATAGTTAAGATTTTCTTAGAGGTTAATCATCCATTTTTATATATAATAATTTCCCTGATTCATTACTGCTTGACTTTTGTTGGATGGAGTCAAATTCGGCAATTGCACCGGGAATCCAACGTTTCCTTACAATGCGGGCACATTTTAATAAATTAGTCGTTAACCATAGAGTCGTTTTCAAAATATGTTTTTAAAATTAAAATCACACAATTAATTTTGCCCAAGTGGGAGCATGATAGATTTAATTAACATATAATAGGCTACAATCAATTGTTATTTAGTTTGTGAAAAATGGGTTAATCAATTCTGCTGGATCTTTTTAGTCTTTATGAGAAACCTCCCCCTCACTCGTCGTCACATGTCTATTTGGTTTGTAGTTTTCTTTATTTGAAATCCATTTGCTGTGTTCTAGATACTAAAAACCTTTTGGAAATTTTATTGTTCACACGTCTAAAGTTTAGAGTTAGTTGGGTATCAGAGCTATCTTGTTTTTGTCCGCCTATGCTCGAGTATTAGCAATATGATTTTGTTGACTATTTCAATCTCCTTTTTTGTGTTTGTTTTAGTTTTTAAACCAGGTTTTGAAAACTAATGCTAGAGATGAATTACTTTTGTCTATTGTCCGCGTTGATCAAAATGATCTCATACATTTAAGGATCGTGGTTAATGAAGTTGCTATTGAGAAATTTAATCGGTAAGTATTGTGTCAATGTAATATTGTATCTTAAAAAGTTTCAAATAAAATCTTCTGTTGGTACTCAATGTTTTTGGTTTTTCTTTAATAGCTGGCCTACAATGGTCAGACAGGTAGAGAATAGAGTTTGGATTTTCCATTGGGGGACGATGGGTTTCACGTTGATTGACGTTAAAAATTGGATAGTGCATAACAATGTGAGCGCATGATTGTTGCTTCTTATATATGTTTAGTTTGAGAAAAACTGTTTGGTGTGTGTAAGATTTTATTGTGAATTTGGTAATTTCATATTTCTTGCTTTTAATGCATTGATTTAGTATTTTGTGTGACCCATGGGGAAAATGCTAATGTTACAATGTATTGCAATATCCCTCCTTTAGATGCTTCAAAAAACATTGTGTTTTTTATGTTTATTCTGGATTTGGTTAAAAAAACATTACAGTTTAATTTAATTGAATATTTGTCTCATTTGCACATCTTAATATGATTTAATTGAGTAGGTAATTCCAAGATCTTCTATTGATTATGCAATATCCCTCCTTTAGATGCTTAAAAAAGACATTTTATTTTTTATGTTTATTCTGTATTTTAAAAAAAACACTACAGTTTCGTTTAATTGAATATTTGTCTCATCTGCACCATCTTAATACGATTTAATTGAGTAGGTAATCCCAGGCTCTTCTGCTGATTGTGAAGGGAAACAATCTAATGATATAATAGTCTAGTGTGGCGGAAAAACAGTAAAGAGTTTCTTAGAGGTATATCATCTATTTTTATATATAATAATCACCATGATTCGATATTGCTTGACTTTTGTTGGATGGACATATTCGGCTATTGCACATGGAATCGTGCATTTCCTAAAAATGCGGCCGCATTTTAAGAAATTAGTTGTTAACCATAGAATCATTTTGAAAACGTGTTTTTAAAATTAAAATCACACAATTGATTTTGCCCAAGTGGGAGAATGTGTATTTATTTAACATTTTACGGACTACAATCAATTTTTATTTAGTTTCTGAAGAACGGGTTAATCGTGGTTCTGATTTGTTTATTTGTTTTCAAACACCCTACAGTTTTATTCAATAGAATTTTTGTCTCATTTTCACATCTTAATTTGATTTAATTGAGTAGGTAATTCCAAGATCTTATACTTATTGTGCAGGGCTATAGTCTAATAATATAATAGTTCATTGTGGTAGAAAAATAGTTTAGAGTTTCTTAGATGTATATCATCTAATTTTATATATAATAATCGCGTTGATTCATTACTGGTGGGTTACTGCACCTTGAATCCTGCATTTCCTTAAAATGCGGCCGCAGTTTAAGAAAATAGTTCTTAACCACAAAGTCATTTTCAAAATTTGTTTTTAAAATTAAAATCACACAATTGATTTTGCCCAAGTGGGAGAATGTTAGATTTATTTAACATTTAATGGGTTGCAACCATTTGTTATTAGTTTGTGGAAAACGGGCTAATCATGATTTTTATGGATCTTTTTGAAAAACCTCCCCCTCACTCGTCGTCACTGGTCTTTTTGGTTTGTAGTTTTCTTTGTTTGAAATCCATTTGCGATGTTCTATATAGTGATAAGATTTTGGTGATTTGATTGTTCGCACGTCTAAAGTTTAGAGTTGGTTGGTTATTAGAGCTATTTTGTTTTTTTCCGTTTTCGCCTGAGTATTAGCAATATGATTTTAATGACTTTTTATTCTCATTTGTTTGTGTTTTTCTATTTTTTAAGCCAAGTATTGAAAACTAAGGCTGGACATGAATTACTATTGTGTGTTTTCCGCATTGATCAAAATGATTTCAAACAATTGAGGACCGTGGTTAATGAAGTTGTTGTTGAGAAATTTAATTGGTAAGTATTATGTCAATAAAATGTTGTATCTTAATTTGTTTCAAATAATATTTTCTATTGGTACTTAATGTTATTTCTTTTTCTTTAATAGCTGGTCGTGGAACTTCTGAAGCAACAATAGTCGGACATGTAGAGAATATGGTTTTGATTTTCCACTGAGGAGGGAGGGTGTGACGTCGATTGACATTAAAAATTAGATAATGTGAGTGCATAATTGTTGCTTACTTATATATGTTAAGTTTGGGAAAAAATGTTTGGTTTGTGTAAGATTTTGTTGTGAATTTGGTAATTTCATATTTCTTGCTTTTAATGCATTGGTTTAGTATTTTGTGTGACTGATGGGGAAAATGCTACTGTTAAAATGTTTTGTAATATCCCTCCTTTAGATGCTTAAAAAAACATTTTGTTTTTTATGTTTATTCTGGATTTGTTTAAAAAAACATTATAGGTTAACTTAATTGAAAGCTTGTCTCATTTGCACATCTTAATATGATTTATTTGAGTAGGTAATTCTAAGATCTTCTGCTAATTGTGCAGGGCTACAATCTAATGATGTAATAGTTCAGTGTGGCGGAAAAATAGTTAAGAGTTTCTTAGAGGTATATCATCTATTTTTATATATAATAATCGCCCGGATTATTTACTGCTTGACTTTTGTTGGATGGTGTCATATTCGACTACTACACCTGGATAAGGTTTCGTTCCTATTCATCCCACGATACTGCAGAGTTAAGAGAATTAAACGACTTCATCAGTATTAATCCAAAAGAAGAGAAGGATAAGTCTTTGAATCTTAGTCCACCTTCTAATATTGTTCCGGGTGACACCATAGTTTATGTGGGACGTCGTTGCAAATAATTTCATCTTATGTCTGCTCCCGGTGAATTCATGTTAGTTTCATAGTTAGAATCGTTCTCATTGTAGCTTAAAATATGTCATCTCTGGGTAATTTATTACTTTATTTTGGCATAGTTCCCTTACTATTAACTCTTGTTTGTTCCTTTCCAGTCTTGCCCGCTGTAATCTTGACTTTAAGGAGATCTTCATGGGGACTTGCAATATCACAAAAGTAATTTCTATTCGTTTTCCGAACTGTTGTCAGACTCTTTTGACTATGATAGCTCATCCATTGTATCTTTATTTTCTTTTTCTGTAGCGCTACGAGGGTGGTCCCATTATTAATATCTTCGGATAAGTTATTGGCATCAGAATTTATTTCTAAAACAGTTCTCCTACACCCTTTCTTCCAATAAACATAGCTCTCCATTGCTGGGAGAATTACAAAACATATATGTCTTTGTTTTACTTACAAATCATGAATTATCCCTTTCCCCATTTCATTTTGGTTGGACTTTTTTTTTTTGAATTTTTGGGTATTCTTATTTAAATTTTGTTTCATGATTCACAATAGGGAATTTCGACGACCTTCTCTGGGATTTGAGGCAACAAACCTTTACGCAACTTATTTATCTATCATAGAGAAAATCATTCAAAATTTTCCGAGTATTTGCAATGGGGTTGTGATTGAGAAGGTATACGGTACAACCCTCATTCAACTTAGCTGCTTAAAAAACATTTTGTTTTTATGATTGTTTTGGATTTGTTTGAATATTTGTCTCATTACCGTTTTCATTTCTTATTGAATATTTGTCTCATTTCCACATCTTAATATGATTTTAGTTGTGAATATGTAATTTTAGGCTCTTCTGCTGATCTTGCTAGGCTACGGTCCAACGATGTAATAGTTTGGTGTGGCGGAAAAGCGGTTCAGAGTTTCTTGGAGGTATATCATCTATTTTTATATGGTTGTCAAAGATATTTTAAGATATTATTTTTCTATATGTCCTATTATATCTTGATCAGGTGGATTGGAATATTTTTGGAGACAATAGTTTAGGCATTCCATTCGACTCTACCGTGAGTTTCTTTGCTCTAATGATTTTTAAAATTTAGTTTTTTTAATTGGGTTATGTACGGGTATTTATTCTTATCAATGATTGTTCAAGGCACTTGTTGTTCTTGATTTTTAGTTTTACACTTGATTAGTAACAATACTTTATGCTTATTCCATTATCATACTTAAGCAAGTCCTACTTGTGAGTGGGTTGTTTGCTCTTAAGTCTATTGTACATTGATATGGTGAAATATCACTGCTTTTCTTTTAACAAAATCTCATATGACACTTCCATAAAGCAAGAGTCGACCACCCTAGGGTGGTTCTTGTAACTTTTCTTTGTTTTTTTTAAGTTTGTATTAATTGGTATTTACTCTTTGTTATATATATTTGACACAAAAATGCATGTCTAGTTATCACATCTTAAGTTGTTGGGATCATAGAGAGCTAGACCTAGTTAGCTCGATTCCTCATATCTCATCCTATACACTAGAGTTAGATGCAATACCCATAAATCATGTCATCCTAGGCATTGAACTCAATCATAAATGAGTGACATAGAGAACACTGGTAATAAAGCATCTAATATCTTCCCCCTCGTTGTTTGCTTAAGCATCATAAATTTGACCCAATTTTAGGAATCAAATTTAGGTGTTCACAAGTACCAGAAATCTCCCCCTCACTCGTCGCTGTTTTTTTTATTTATATTTTCTTTTTTTTGAAATCCATTTGGCGTGTTCTAGATATTGATAAGCTTTTAGAGATTTTATTATTCACACGTCTAAAGTTTGGAGTTGGTTGGTTATTAGAGCTATTTTATTTTTGTCTGTTTGTGCTCGAGTATTAGCAATATGATTTTGTTGACTATTTTTTTCACCTTAGTTTTAGTTTGTTTTAGTTTTTAAACAAAGTTTTGAAAACTAAGGCTGGAGATGACTTACTTTTGCTTGTACTCGATTATTAGCAATATGATTTTAATGACTTTTTTATTCTCCTTTGTTTGTGTTTTTTTTTTTTAGTTTTTGAACCATGTTTTTAAAACTAAGACTGGAGATAAATTACTTTTTTCTATTTTCCATGTTGATCAAAATGATCTCATACATTTGAGGACCGTGGTTAATGAAGTTGTTGTTGATAAATTTAATTGGTAAGTATTGTGTCAATATAATGTTGTATGTTAATTTTTCTCAAATAATATTTTCTATTAGTACTTAATGTTTTCAAATAATCGCCTTGATTCATTACTGGTGGGTTACTGCACCTTGAATCCTGCATTTCCTTAAAATGCGGCCGCAGTTTAAGAAAATAGTTCTTAACCACATAGTCATTTTCAAAATTTGTTTTTAAAATTAAAATCACACAATTGATTTTGCCCAAGTGGGAGAATGTTCGATTTATTTAACATTTAATGGGTTACAACCATTTGTTATTAGTTTGTGGAAAACGGGCTAATCATGATTTTTATGGATCTTTTTGAAAAACCTCCCCCTCACTCGTCGTCACTGGTCTTTTTGGTTTGTAGTTTTCTTTGTTTGAAATCCATTTGCGATGTTCTATATAGTGATAAGATCTTGGTGATTTGATTGTTCGCACGTCTAAAGTTTAGAGTTGGTTGGTTATTAGAGCTATTTTGTTTTTTTCCGTTTTCGCTTGAGTATTAGCAATATGATTTTAATGACTTTTTATTCTCATTTGTTTGTGTTTTTCTATTTTTTAAGCCAAGTATTGAAAACTAAGGCTGGACATGAATTACTATTGTGTGTTTTCCGCATTGATCAAAATGATTTCAAACAATTGAGGACCGTGGTTAATGAAGTTGCTGTTGAGAAATTTAATTGGTAAGTATTATGTCAATAAAATGTTGTATCTTAATTTGTTTCAAATAATATTTTCTATTGGTACTTAATGTTATTTCTTTTTCTTTAATAGCTGGTCGTGGAACTTCTGAAGCAACAATAGTCGGACATGTAGAGAATATGGTTTTGATTTTCCACTGAGGAGGGAGGGTGTGACGTCGATTGACATTAAAAATTAGATAATGTGAGTGCATAATTGTTGCTTACTTATATATGTTAAGTTTGGGAAAAAATGTTTGGTTTGTGTAAGATTTTGTTGTGAATTTGGTAATTTCATATTTCTTGCTTTTAATGCATTGGTTTAGTATTTTGTGTGACTGATGGGGAAAATGCTACTGTTAAAATGTTTTGTAATATCCCTCCTTTAGATGCTTAAAAAAACATTTTGTTTTTTATGTTTATTCTGGATTTGTTTAAAAAAACATTATAGGTTAACTTAATTGAAAGCTTGTCTCATTTGCACATCTTAATATGATTTATTTGAGTAGGTAATTCTAAGATCTTCTGCTAATTGTGCAGGGCTACAATCTAATGATGTAATAGTTCAGTGTGGCGGAAAAATAGTTAAGAGTTTCTTAGAGGTATATCATCTATTTTTATATATAATAATCGCCCAGATTATTTACTGCTTGACTTTTGTTGGATGGTGTCATATTCGACTACTACACCTGGATAAGGTTTCGTTCCTATTCATCCCACGATACTGCAGAGTTAAGAGAATTAAACGACTTCATCAGTATTAATCCAAAAGAAGAGAAGGATAAGTCTTTGAATCTTAGTCCACCTTCTAATATTGTTCCGGGTGACACCATAGTTTATGTGGGACGTCGTTGCAAATAATTTCATCTTATGTCTGCTCCCGGTGAATTCATGTTAGTTTCATAGTTAGAATCGTTCTCATTGTAGCTTAAAATATGTCATCTCTGGGTAATTTATTACTTTATTTTGGCATAGTTCCCTTACTATTAACTCTTGTTTGTTCCTTTCCAGTCTTGCCCGCTGTAATCTTGACTTTAAGGAGATCTTCATGGGGACTTGCAATATCACAAAAGTAATTTCTATTCGTTTTCCGAACTGTTGTCAGACTCTTTTGACTATGATAGCTCATCCATTGTATCTTTATTTTCTTTTTCTGTAGCGCTACGAGGGTGGTCCCATTATTAATATCTTCGGATAAGTTATTGGCATCAGAATTTATTTCTAAAACAGTTCTCCTACACCCTTTCTTCCAATAAACATAGCTCTCCATTGCTGGGAGAATTACAAAACATATATGTCTTTGTTTTACTTACAAATCATGAATTATCCCTTTCCCCATTTCATTTTGGTTGGACTTTTTTTTTTTGAATTTTTGGGTATTCTTATTTAAATTTTGTTTCATGATTCACAATAGGGAATTTCGACGACCTTCTCTGGGATTTGAGGCAACAAACCTTTACGCAACTTATTTATCTATCATAGAGAAAATCATTCAAAATTTTCCGAGTATTTGCAATGGGGTTGTGATTGAGAAGGTATACGGTACAACCCTCATTCAACTTAGCTGCTTAAAAAACATTTTGTTTTTATGATTGTTTTGGATTTGTTTGAATATTTGTCTCATTACCGTTTTCATTTCTTATTGAATATTTGTCTCATTTCCACATCTTAATATGATTTTAGTTGTGAATATGTAATTTTAGGCTCTTCTGCTGATCTTGCTAGGCTACGGTCCAACGATGTAATAGTTTGGTGTGGCGGAAAAGCGGTTCAGAGTTTCTTGGAGGTATATCATCTATTTTTATAGGGTTGTCAAAGATATTTTAAGATATTATTTTTCTATATGTCCTATTATATCTTGATCAAGTGGATTGGAATATTTTTGGAGACAATAGTTTAGGCATTCCATTCGACTCTACCGTGAGTTTCTTTGCTCTAATGATTTTTAAAATTTAGTTTTTTTAATTGGGTTATGTACGGGTATTTATTCTTATCAATGATTGTTCAAGGCACTTGTTGTTCTTGATTTTTAGTTTTACACTTGATTAGTAACAATACTTTATGCTTATTCCATTATCATACTTAAGCAAGTCCTACTTGTGAGTGGGTTGTTTGCTCTTAAGTCTATTGTACATTGATATGGTGAAATATCACTGCTTTTCTTTTAACAAAATCTCATATGACACTTCCATAAAGCAAGAGTCGACCACCCTAGGGTGGTTCTTGTAACTTTTCTTTGTTTTTTTTAAGTTTGTATTAATTGGTATTTACTCTTTGTTATATATATTTGACACAAAAATGCATGTCTAGTTATCACATCTTAAGTTGTTGGGATCATAGAGAGCTAGACCTAGTTAGCTCGATTCCTCATATCTCATCCTATACACTAGAGTTAGATGCAATACCCATAAATCATGTCATCCTAGGCATTGAACTCAATCATAAATGAGTGACATAGAGAACACTGGTAATAAAGCATCTAATATCTTCCCCCTCGTTGTTTGCTTAAGCATCATAAATTTGACCCAATTTTAGGAATCAAATTTAGGTGTTCACAAGTACCAGAAATCTCCCCCTCACTCGTCGCTGTTTTTTTTATTTATATTTTCTTTTTTTTGAAATCCATTTGGCGTGTTCTAGATATTGATAAGCTTTTAGAGATTTTATTATTCACACGTCTAAAGTTTGGAGTTGGTTGGTTATTAGAGCTATTTTATTTTTGTCTGTTTGTGCTCGAGTATTAGCAATATGATTTTGTTGACTATTTTTTTCACCTTAGTTTTAGTTTGTTTTAGTTTTTAAACAAAGTTTTGAAAACTAAGGCTGGAGATGACTTACTTTTGCTTGTACTCGATTATTAGCAATATGATTTTAATGACTTTTTTATTCTCCTTTGTTTGTGTTTTTTTTTTTTAGTTTTTGAACCATGTTTTTAAAACTAAGACTGGAGATAAATTACTTTTTTCTATTTTCCATGTTGATCAAAATGATCTCATACATTTGAGGACCGTGGTTAATGAAGTTGTTGTTGATAAATTTAATTGGTAAGTATTGTGTCAATATAATGTTGTATGTTAATTTTTTTCAAATAATATTTTCTATTAGTACTTAATGTTTTCAAATAATCGCCTTGATTCATTACTGGTGGGTTACTGCACCTTGAATCCTGCATTTCCTTAAAATGCGGCCGCAGTTTAAGAAAATAGTTCTTAACCACATAGTCATTTTCAAAATTTGTTTTTAAAATTAAAATCACACAATTGATTTTGCCCAAGTGGGAGAATGTTAGATTTATTTAACATTTAATGGGTTACAACCATTTGTTATTAGTTTGTGGAAAACGGGCTAATCATGATTTTTATGGATCTTTTTGAAAAACCTCCCCCTCACTCGTCGTCACTGGTCTTTTTGGTTTGTAGTTTTCTTTGTTTGAAATCCATTTGCGATGTTCTATATAGTGATAAGATTTTGGTGATTTGATTGTTCGCACGTCTAAAGTTTAGAGTTGGTTGGTTATTAGAGCTATTTTGTTTTTTTCCGTTTTCGCTTGAGTATTAGCAATATGATTTTAATGACTTTTTATTCTCATTTGTTTGTGTTTTTCTATTTTTTAAGCCAAGTATTGAAAACTAAGGCTGGACATGAATTACTATTGTGTGTTTTCCGCATTGATCAAAATGATTTCAAACAATTGAGGACCGTGGTTAATGAAGTTGCTGTTGAGAAATTTAATTGGTAAGTATTATGTCAATAAAATGTTGTATCTTAATTTGTTTCAAATAATATTTTCTATTGGTACTTAATGTTATTTCTTTTTCTTTAATAGCTGGTCGTGGAACTTCTGAAGCAACAATAGTCGGACATGTAGAGAATATGGTTTTGATTTTCCACTGAGGAGGGAGGGTGTGACGTCGATTGACATTAAAAATTAGATAATGTGAGTGCATAATTGTTGCTTACTTATATATGTTAAGTTTGGGAAAAAATGTTTGGTTTGTGTAAGATTTTGTTGTGAATTTGGTAATTTCATATTTCTTGCTTTTAATGCATTGGTTTAGTATTTTGTGTGACTGATGGGGAAAATGCTACTGTTAAAATGTTTTGTAATATCCCTCCTTTAGATGCTTAAAAAAACATTTTGTTTTTTATGTTTATTCTGGATTTGTTTAAAAAAACATTATAGGTTAACTTAATTGAAAGCTTGTCTCATTTGCACATCTTAATATGATTTATTTGAGTAGGTAATTCTAAGATCTTCTGCTAATTGTGCAGGGCTACAATCTAATGATGTAATAGTTCAGTGTGGCGGAAAAATAGTTAAGAGTTTCTTAGAGGTATATCATCTATTTTTATATATAATAATCGCCCAGATTATTTACTGCTTGACTTTTGTTGGATGGTGTCATATTCGACTACTACACCTGGATAAGGTTTCGTTCCTATTCATCCCACGATACTGCAGAGTTAAGAGAATTAAACGACTTCATCAGTATTAATCCAAAAGAAGAGAAGGATAAGTCTTTGAATCTTAGTCCACCTTCTAATATTGTTCCGGGTGACACCATAGTTTATGTGGGACGTCGTTGCAAATAATTTCATCTTATGTCTGCTCCCGGTGAATTCATGTTAGTTTCATAGTTAGAATCGTTCTCATTGTAGCTTAAAATATGTCATCTCTGGGTAATTTATTACTTTATTTTGGCATAGTTCCCTTACTATTAACTCTTGTTTGTTCCTTTCCAGTCTTGCCCGCTGTAATCTTGACTTTAAGGAGATCTTCATGGGGACTTGCAATATCACAAAAGTAATTTCTATTCGTTTTCCGAACTGTTGTCAGACTCTTTTGACTATGATAGCTCATCCATTGTATCTTTATTTTCTTTTTCTGTAGCGCTACGAGGGTGGTCCCATTATTAATATCTTCGGATAAGTTATTGGCATCAGAATTTATTTCTAAAACAGTTCTCCTACACCCTTTCTTCCAATAAACATAGCTCTCCATTGCTGGGAGAATTACAAAACATATATGTCTTTGTTTTACTTACAAATCATGAATTATCCCTTTCCCCATTTCATTTTGGTTGGACTTTTTTTTTTGAATTTTTGGGTATTCTTATTTAAATTTTGTTTCATGATTCACAATAGGGAATTTCGACGACCTTCTCTGGGATTTGAGGCAACAAACCTTTACGCAACTTATTTATCTATCATAGAGAAAATCATTCAAAATTTTCCGAGTATTTGCAATGGGGTTGTGATTGAGAAGGTATACGGTACAACCCTCATTCAACTTAGCTGCTTAAAAAACATTTTGTTTTTATGATTGTTTTGGATTTGTTTGAATATTTGTCTCATTACCGTTTTCATTTCTTATTGAATATTTGTCTCATTTCCACATCTTAATATGATTTTAGTTGTGAATATGTAATTTTAGGCTCTTCTGCTGATCTTGCTAGGCTACGGTCCAACGATGTAATAGTTTGGTGTGGCGGAAAAGCGGTTCAGAGTTTCTTGGAGGTATATCATCTATTTTTATAGGGTTGTCAAAGATATTTTAAGATATTATTTTTCTATATGTCCTATTATATCTTGATCAAGTGGATTGGAATATTTTTGGAGACAATAGTTTAGGCATTCCATTCGACTCTACCGTGAGTTTCTTTGCTCTAATGATTTTTAAAATTTAGTTTTTTTAATTGGGTTATGTACGGGTATTTATTCTTATCAATGATTGTTCAAGGCACTTGTTGTTCTTGATTTTTAGTTTTACACTTGATTAGTAACAATACTTTATGCTTATTCCATTATCATACTTAAGCAAGTCCTACTTGTGAGTGGGTTGTTTGCTCTTAAGTCTATTGTACATTGATATGGTGAAATATCACTGCTTTTCTTTTAACAAAATCTCATATGACACTTCCATAAAGCAAGAGTCGACCACCCTAGGGTGGTTCTTGTAACTTTTCTTTGTTTTTTTTAAGTTTGTATTAATTGGTATTTACTCTTTGTTATATATATTTGACACAAAAATGCATGTCTAGTTATCACATCTTAAGTTGTTGGGATCATAGAGAGCTAGACCTAGTTAGCTCGATTCCTCATATCTCATCCTATACACTAGAGTTAGATGCAATACCCATAAATCATGTCATCCTAGGCATTGAACTCAATCATAAATGAGTGACATAGAGAACACTGGTAATAAAGCATCTAATATCTTCCCCCTCGTTGTTTGCTTAAGCATCATAAATTTGACCCAATTTTAGGAATCAAATTTAGGTGTTCACAAGTACCAGAAATCTCCCCCTCACTCGTCGCTGTTTTTTTATTTATATTTTCTTTTTTTTGAAATCCATTTGGCGTGTTCTAGATATTGATAAGCTTTTAGAGATTTTATTATTCACACGTCTAAAGTTTGGAGTTGGTTGGTTATTAGAGCTATTTTATTTTTGTCTGTTTGTGCTCGAGTATTAGCAATATGATTTTGTTGACTATTTTTTTCACCTTAGTTTTAGTTTGTTTTAGTTTTTAAACAAAGTTTTGAAAACTAAGGCTGGAGATGACTTACTTTTGCTTGTACTCGATTATTAGCAATATGATTTTAATGACTTTTTTATTCTCCTTTGTTTGTGTTTTTTTTTTTTAGTTTTTGAACCATGTTTTTAAAACTAAGACTGGAGATAAATTACTTTTTTCTATTTTCCATGTTGATCAAAATGATCTCATACATTTGAGGACCGTGGTTAATGAAGTTGTTGTTGATAAATTTAATTGGTAAGTATTGTGTCAATATAATGTTGTATGTTAATTTTTTTCAAATAATATTTTCTATTAGTACTTAATGTTTTCAAATAATCGCCTTGATTCATTACTGGTGGGTTACTGCACCTTGAATCCTGCATTTCCTTAAAATGCGGCCGCAGTTTAAGAAAATAGTTCTTAACCACATAGTCATTTTCAAAATTTGTTTTTAAAATTAAAATCACACAATTGATTTTGCCCAAGTGGGAGAATGTTAGATTTATTTAACATTTAATGGGTTGCAACCATTTGTTATTAGTTTGTGGAAAACGGGCTAATCATGATTTTTATGGATCTTTTTGAAAAACCTCCCCCTCACTCGTCGTCACTGGTCTTTTTGGTTTGTAGTTTTCTTTGTTTGAAATCCATTTGCGATGTTCTATATAGTGATAAGATTTTGGTGATTTGATTGTTCGCACGTCTAAAGTTTAGAGTTGGTTGGTTATTAGAGCTATTTTGTTTTTTTCCGTTTTCGCTTGAGTATTAGCAATATGATTTTAATGACTTTTTATTCTCATTTGTTTGTGTTTTTCTATTTTTTAAGCCAAGTATTGAAAACTAAGGCTGGACATGAATTACTATTGTGTGTTTTCCGCATTGATCAAAATGATTTCAAACAATTGAGGACCGTGGTTAATGAAGTTGCTGTTGAGAAATTTAATTGGTAAGTATTATGTCAATAAAATGTTGTATCTTAATTTGTTTCAAATAATATTTTCTATTGGTACTTAATGTTATTTCTTTTTCTTTAATAGCTGGTCGTGGAACTTCTGAAGCAACAATAGTCGGACATGTAGAGAATATGGTTTTGATTTTCCACTGAGGAGGGAGGGTGTGACGTCGATTGACATTAAAAATTAGATAATGTGAGTGCATAATTGTTGCTTACTTATATATGTTAAGTTTGGGAAAAAATGTTTGGTTTGTGTAAGATTTTGTTGTGAATTTGGTAATTTCATATTTCTTGCTTTTAATGCATTGGTTTAGTATTTTGTGTGACTGATGGGGAAAATGCTACTGTTAAAATGTTTTGTAATATCCCTCCTTTAGATGCTTAAAAAAACATTTTGTTTTTTATGTTTATTCTGGATTTGTTTAAAAAAACATTATAGGTTAACTTAATTGAAAGCTTGTCTCATTTGCACATCTTAATATGATTTATTTGAGTAGGTAATTCTAAGATCTTCTGCTAATTGTGCAGGGCTACAATCTAATGATGTAATAGTTCAGTGTGGCGGAAAAATAGTTAAGAGTTTCTTAGAGGTATATCATCTATTTTTATATATAATAATCGCCCAGATTATTTACTGCTTGACTTTTGTTGGATGGTGTCATATTCGACTACTACACCTGGATAAGGTTTCGTTCCTATTCATCCCACGATACTGCAGAGTTAAGAGAATTAAACGACTTCATCAGTATTAATCCAAAAGAAGAGAAGGATAAGTCTTTGAATCTTAGTCCACCTTCTAATATTGTTCCGGGTGACACCATAGTTTATGTGGGACGTCGTTGCAAATAATTTCATCTTATGTCTGCTCCCGGTGAATTCATGTTAGTTTCATAGTTAGAATCGTTCTCATTGTAGCTTAAAATATGTCATCTCTGGGTAATTTATTACTTTATTTTGGCATAGTTCCCTTACTATTAACTCTTGTTTGTTCCTTTCCAGTCTTGCCCGCTGTAATCTTGACTTTAAGGAGATCTTCATGGGGACTTGCAATATCACAAAAGTAATTTCTATTCGTTTTCCGAACTGTTGTCAGACTCTTTTGACTATGATAGCTCATCCATTGTATCTTTATTTTCTTTTTCTGTAGCGCTACGAGGGTGGTCCCATTATTAATATCTTCGGATAAGTTATTGGCATCAGAATTTATTTCTAAAACAGTTCTCCTACACCCTTTCTTCCAATAAACATAGCTCTCCATTGCTGGGAGAATTACAAAACATATATGTCTTTGTTTTACTTACAAATCATGAATTATCCCTTTCCCCATTTCATTTTGGTTGGACTTTTTTTTTTGAATTTTTGGGTATTCTTATTTAAATTTTGTTTCATGATTCACAATAGGGAATTTCGACGACCTTCTCTGGGATTTGAGGCAACAAACCTTTACGCAACTTATTTATCTATCATAGAGAAAATCATTCAAAATTTTCCGAGTATTTGCAATGGGGTTGTGATTGAGAAGGTATACGGTACAACCCTCATTCAACTTAGCTGCTTAAAAAACATTTTGTTTTTATGATTGTTTTGGATTTGTTTGAATATTTGTCTCATTACCGTTTTCATTTCTTATTGAATATTTGTCTCATTTCCACATCTTAATATGATTTTAGTTGTGAATATGTAATTTTAGGCTCTTCTGCTGATCTTGCTAGGCTACGGTCCAACGATGTAATAGTTTGGTGTGGCGGAAAAGCGGTTCAGAGTTTCTTGGAGGTATATCATCTATTTTTATATGGTTGTCAAAGATATTTTAAGATATTATTTTTCTATATGTCCTATTATATCTTGATCAGGTGGATTGGAATATTTTTGGAGACAATAGTTTAGGCATTCCATTCGACTCTACCGTGAGTTTCTTTGCTCTAATGATTTTTAAAATTTAGTTTTTTTAATTGGGTTATGTACGGGTATTTATTCTTATCAATGATTGTTCAAGGCACTTGTTGTTCTTGATTTTTAGTTTTACACTTGATTAGTAACAATACTTTATGCTTATTCCATTATCATACTTAAGCAAGTCCTACTTGTGAGTGGGTTGTTTGCTCTTAAGTCTATTGTACATTGATATGGTGAAATATCACTGCTTTTCTTTTAACAAAATCTCATATGACACTTCCATAAAGCAAGAGTCGACCACCCTAGGGTGGTTCTTGTAACTTTTCTTTGTTTTTTTTAAGTTTGTATTAATTGGTATTTACTCTTTGTTATATATATTTGACACAAAAATGCATGTCTAGTTATCACATCTTAAGTTGTTGGGATCATAGAGAGCTAGACCTAGTTAGCTCGATTCCTCATATCTCATCCTATACACTAGAGTTAGATGCAATACCCATAAATCATGTCATCCTAGGCATTGAACTCAATCATAAATGAGTGACATAGAGAACACTGGTAATAAAGCATCTAATATCTTCCCCCTCGTTGTTTGCTTAAGCATCATAAATTTGACCCAATTTTAGGAATCAAATTTAGGTGTTCACAAGTACCAGAAATCTCCCCCTCACTCGTCGCTGTTTTTTTTATTTATATTTTCTTTTTTTTGAAATCCATTTGGCGTGTTCTAGATATTGATAAGCTTTTAGAGATTTTATTATTCACACGTCTAAAGTTTGGAGTTGGTTGGTTATTAGAGCTATTTTATTTTTGTCTGTTTGTGCTCGAGTATTAGCAATATGATTTTGTTGACTATTTTTTTCACCTTAGTTTTAGTTTGTTTTAGTTTTTAAACAAAGTTTTGAAAACTAAGGCTGGAGATGACTTACTTTTGCTTGTACTCGATTATTAGCAATATGATTTTAATGACTTTTTTATTCTCCTTTGTTTGTGTTTTTTTTTTTTTTTAGTTTTTGAACCATGTTTTTAAAACTAAGACTGGAGATAAATTACTTTTTTCTATTTTCCATGTTGATCAAAATGATCTCATACATTTGAGGACCGTGGTTAATGAAGTTGTTGTTGATAAATTTAATTGGTAAGTATTGTGTCAATATAATGTTGTATGTTAATTTTTTTCAAATAATATTTTCTATTAGTACTTAATGTTTTCAAATAATCGCCTTGATTCATTACTGGTGGGTTACTGCACCTTGAATCCTGCATTTCCTTAAAATGCGGCCGCAGTTTAAGAAAATAGTTCTTAACCACATAGTCATTTTCAAAATTTGTTTTTAAAATTAAAATCACACAATTGATTTTGCCCAAGTGGGAGAATGTTAGATTTATTTAACATTTAATGGGTTACAACCATTTGTTATTAGTTTGTGGAAAACGGGCTAATCATGATTTTTATGGATCTTTTTGAAAAACCTCCCCCTCACTCGTCGTCACTGGTCTTTTTGGTTTGTAGTTTTCTTTGTTTGAAATCCATTTGCGATGTTCTATATAGTGATAAGATCTTGGTGATTTGATTGTTCGCACGTCTAAAGTTTAGAGTTGGTTGGTTATTAGAGCTATTTTGTTTTTTTCCGTTTTCGCTTGAGTATTAGCAATATGATTTTAATGACTTTTTATTCTCATTTGTTTGTGTTTTTCTATTTTTTAAGCCAAGTATTGAAAACTAAGGCTGGACATGAATTACTATTGTGTGTTTTCCGCATTGATCAAAATGATTTCAAACAATTGAGGACCGTGGTTAATGAAGTTGCTGTTGAGAAATTTAATTGGTAAGTATTATGTCAATAAAATGTTGTATCTTAATTTGTTTCAAATAATATTTTCTATTGGTACTTAATGTTATTTCTTTTTCTTTAATAGCTGGTCGTGGAACTTCTGAAGCAACAATAGTCGGACATGTAGAGAATATGGTTTTGATTTTCCACTGAGGAGGGAGGGTGTGACGTCGATTGACATTAAAAATTAGATAATGTGAGTGCATAATTGTTGCTTACTTATATATGTTAAGTTTGGGAAAAAATGTTTGGTTTGTGTAAGATTTTGTTGTGAATTTGGTAATTTCATATTTCTTGCTTTTAATGCATTGGTTTAGTATTTTGTGTGACTGATGGGGAAAATGCTACTGTTAAAATGTTTTGTAATATCCCTCCTTTAGATGCTTAAAAAAACATTTTGTTTTTTATGTTTATTCTGGATTTGTTTAAAAAAACATTATAGGTTAACTTAATTGAAAGCTTGTCTCATTTGCACATCTTAATATGATTTATTTGAGTAGGTAATTCTAAGATCTTCTGCTAATTGTGCAGGGCTACAATCTAATGATGTAATAGTTCAGTGTGGCGGAAAAATAGTTAAGAGTTTCTTAGAGGTATATCATCTATTTTTATATATAATAATCGCCCAGATTATTTACTGCTTGACTTTTGTTTGATGGTGTCATATTCGACTACTACACCTGGATAAGGTTTCGTTCCTATTCATCCCACGATAATGCAGAGTTAAGAGAATTAAACGACTTCATCAGTATTAATCCAAAAGAAGAGAAGGATAAGTCTTTGAATCTTAGTCCACCTTCTAATATTGTTCCGGGTGACACCATAGTTTATGTGGGACGTCGTTGCAAATAATTTCATCTTATGTCTGCTCCCGGTGAATTCATGTTAGTTTCATAGTTAGAATCGTTCTCATTGTAGCTTAAAATATGTCATCTCTGGGTAATTTATTACTTTATTTTGGCATAGTTCCCTTACTATTAACTCTTGTTTGTTCCTTTCCAGTCTTGCCCGCTGTAATCTTGACTTTAAGGAGATCTTCATGGGGACTTGCAATATCACAAAAGTAATTTCTATTCGTTTTCCGAACTGTTGTCAGACTCTTTTGACTATGATAGCTCATCCATTGTATCTTTATTTTCTTTTTCTGTAGCGCTACTAGGGTGGTCCCATTATTAATATCTTCGGATAAGTTATTGGCATCAGAATTTATTTCTAAAACAGTTCTCCTACACCCTTTCTTCCAATAAACATAGCTCTCCATTGTTGGGAGAATTACAAAACATATATGTCTTTGTTTTACTTACAAATAATGAATTATCCCTTTCCCCATTTCATTTTCGTTGGCCTTTTTTTTTTATAATTTTTGGGTATTCTTATTTAAATTTTGTTTCATGATTCACAATAGGGAATTTCGACGACCTTCTCTAGGATTTGAGGCAACAAACCTTTACGCAACTTATTTATCTATCATAGAGAAAATCATTCAAAATTTTCTGAGTATTTGCAATGGGGTTGTGATTGAGAAGGTATACGGTACAACCCTCATTCAACTTAGCTGCATAAAAAACGTTTTGTTTTTATGATTGTTTTGGATTTGTTTGAATATTTGTCTCATTACCGTTTTCATTTCTTATTGAATATTTGTCTCATTTCCACTTCTTAATATGATTTTAATTGTGAATAGGTAATTTCAGGCTCTTCTGCTGATCTTGCTGGGCTACAGTCCAACGATGTACTAGTTTGGTGTGGCGGAAAAACGGTTCAGAGTTTCTTGAAAGTATATCATCTATTTTTATATGTTTGTCAAAGATATTTTAAGATATTATTTTTATATATGTCCTATTATATCTTGATCAAGTGGATTGGAATATTTTTTGAGACAGTAGTTTAGGCATTCCATTCGACTCTACCGTGAGTTTCTTTGCTCTAATGATTTTTAAAATTTAGTTTTTTTAATTGGGTTCTGTACGGGTATTTATTCTTATCAATGATTGTTCAAGGCACTTGTTGTTCTTGATTTTTAGTTTTACACATGATTAGTAACAATAATTTATGCTTATTTCATTATCATACTTAAGCAATTCCTACTTGTGAGTGTGTTGTTTGCTCTTAAGTCTATTGTACATTGATGTGGTGAACTATCACTGCTTTTCTTTTAACAAAATCTCATAAGACACTCCCATAAAGCAAGATTCGACCACCCTAAGGTGGTTCTTGTAACTTTTCTTTGTTTTTTTTTTAAGTTTGTATTAATTGGTATTTACTCTTTGTTATATATATTTGACACAAAAATTCATGTCTAGTTAGCACATCTTAAGTTGTTGGGATCATAGAGAGCTAGACCTAGTTAGCTCGATTCCTCATATCTCATCCTATACACTAGAGTTAGATGCAATACCCATAAATCATGTCACCCTAGGGATTAAACTCAATCATAAATTAGTCACATAGAGAACTCTGGTAATAGAGCATCTAATATATTCCCCTCGTTGTTTGCTTAAGCATCATAAATTTGACCCAATTTTAGGAATCAAATTTAGGTGTTCACAAGTACCAAAAATCTCCCCCTCACTCGTCGCTGTTCTTTTTTATTTATATTTTCTTTTTTTGAAATCCATTTGACGTGTTCTAGATATTGATAAGCTTCTAGAGATTTTATTGTTCACACGTCTAAAGTTTGGAGTTGGTTGGTTATTAGAGCTATTTTATTTTTGTCTGTTTGTGCTCGAGTATTAGCAATATGATATTGTTGACTATTTTTTTCACCTAAGTTTTAGTTTGTTTTAGTTTGGCTTAATTGCAACTTTAGTCCCCCTACTTTGTCTTTTTCTTGGTTTTGATCCCTTTATTTTAAAAATCACTATTTTAGTCCCCTTTTTAAGTTTTCTGGGCAATTTTCATCCCTCTATTTTGCTTTTTTCTGCAAAATTAGTCCCTATTCCTTTCTTTTTTTTCAATAGAAAACTCAAAAGAGGGACCAAAATCGTGGTTTTAAAAATGGGGGGACTAAAATCGAGAAAAATACAAAATAGAGGGACCAAAGTTGCAATTAAGCCTTTTTAGTTTTTAAACAAAGTTTTGAAAACTAAGGCTGGAGATGACTTACTTTTGCTTGTGCTCGATTATTAGCAATATGATTTTAATGAATTTTTTATTCTCCTTTGTTTGTGTTTTTTTTAGTTTTTGAACCATGTTTTTAAAACTAAGACTAGGGATAAATTACTTTTTTCTATTTTCCATGTTGATCAAAATGATCTCATACATTTGAGGACCGTGGTTAATGAAGTTGTTGTTGAGAAATTTAATTGGTAAGTATTATGTCAATATAATGTTGTATGTTAATTTTTTTCAAAAAATATTTTCTATTAGTACTTGATGTTGTTACTATTTCTTTCATACCTCGCCATTGAACTTTTGAAGCTACAATGATCGGACTGGTAGAGAATAGGGTTTGGATTTTCCACTGAGGAGGGAGGTTTTGACGTTGATTGACGTTAAAAATTGGATAGTACATAACAATGTGAGTTCACGATTGTTGCTTATTTATATATGTTTAGTTTGGGAAAAACTATTTCGTTTGTGTAAGATATTGTTGTGAATTTGGTAATTTCATATTTCTTGCTTTTAATGCATTGGTTTAGTATTTTATGTGACTGTTGGGGAAAATGCTATTGTTACAATGTTTTGAAATATCCATCCTTTAGATGCTTAAAAAACATTTTGTTTTTTTTATGTTTATTCTGGATTTGGTTAAAAAAACATTACTGTTTAATTTAATTGAATATTTGTCTCATTTGCACATCTTAATATGATTTAATTGAGTAGGTAATTCCTAGATCTTCTGTTGATTGTGCAGGACTACAGTCTAATGATTTAATAGTTCAGTGTGGCGAAAAAACAGTTAAGATTTTCTTAGAGGTTAATCATCCCTTTTTATATATAATAATTTCCCTGATTCATTACTGCTTGACTTTTGTTGGATGGAGTCATATTCGGCAATTGCACCGAGAATCCAACGTTTCCTTAAAATGCGGGCACATTGTGTTTTTTATGTTTATTCTGGATTTGGTTAAAAAAACATTACAGTTTAATTTAATTGAATATTTGTCTCATTTGCACATCTTATCTTAATATGATTTAATTGAGTAGGTAATTCCAAGATCTTCTATTGATTATGCAATATCCCTCCTTTAGATGCTTAAAAAAGACATTTTATTTTTTATGTTTATTCTGGATTTAAAAAAAAAAACACTACAGTTTCGTTTAATTGAATATTTGTCTCATTTGCACCATCTTAATACGATTTATTTGAGTAAGTAATCCCAGGCTCTTCTGCTGATTGTGAAGGGAAACAATCTAATCATATAATAGTCCAGTGTGGCGAAAAAACAGTAAAGAGTTTCTTAGAGGTATATCATCTATTTTTAAATATAATAATCACCATGATTCGATACTGCTTGACTGTTGTTGGATGGACATATTCGGCTATTGCACATGGAATCGTGCATTTCCTTAAAATGCGGCCTCATTTTAAGAAATTAGTTGTTAACCATAGAATCATTTTCAAAATGTGTTTTTAAAATTAAAATCACACAATTGATTTTGCCCAAGTGGGAGAATGTTTATTTATATAACATTTTATGGACTACAATCAATTTTTATTTAGTTTGTGAAAAACGGGTTAATCGTGGTTCTGATTTGTTTATTCTAGATTTGTTTTCAAACACCCTACAGTTTTATTTAATAGAATATTTGTCTCATTTTCACATCTTAATATGATTTTATTGAGTAGGTAATTCCAAGATCTTATACTGATTGTGCAGGGCTACAGTCTAATGATATAATAGTTTAATGTGGTAGAAAAACAGTTTAGAGTTTCTTAGAGGTATATCATCTAATTTTATATATAATAATCGCCTGGCTTCATTACTGGTGGGTTACTGCACCTTGAATCCTGCATTTCCTTAAAATGCGGTCGTAGTTTAAGAAAATAGTTGTTAACCACATAGTCATTTTCAAAATTTGTTTTTAAAATTAAAATCACACAATTGATTTTGCCCAAGTGGGAGAATGTTAGATTTATTTAACATTTAATGGGTTACAATCATTTGTTATTAGTTTGTGAAAAACGGGCTAATCATGATTTTTATGGATCTTTTTGAAAAACCTCCCCCTCACTCGTCATCACTGGTCTTTTTGTTTTGTAGTTTTCTTTGTTTGAAATCCATTTGCGATGTTCTAGATAGTGATAAGATTTTGGTGATTTTATTGTTCACACGTCTAAAGTTTAGAGTTGGTTGGTTTTAAGAGCTATTTTGTTTTTTTCGTTTTCGCTTGAGTTTTAGCAATATGATTTTAATGACTTTTTATTCTCATTTGTTTGTGTTTTTCTATTTTTTAAACCAAGTATTGAAAACTAGGGCTGGACATAATTTACTATTGAGGACCGTGGTTAATGAAGTTGCTGTTGAGAAATTTAATTGGTAAGTATTATGTCAATAAAATATTGTATCTTAATTTGTTTCAAATAATATTTTCTATTGGTACTTAATGTTATTTCTTTTTCTTTAATAGCTGGTCGTGGAACTTCTGAAGCAACAATAGTCGGACATGTAGAGAATATGGTTTTGATTTTCCACTAAGGAGGGAGGGTGTGACGCTGAGTGACATTAAAAATTAGATAATGTGAGTGCATAATTGTTGCTTACTTATATATGTTTAGTTTGGGAAAAAATGTTTGGTTTGTGTATGATTTTGTTGTGAATTTGGTAATTTCATATTTCTTGCTTTTAATGCATTGGTTTAGTATTTAGAGTGGCGCTTACTATGACAGGTCGATTCATCTCCTCATCCAAATACTCATATCTTAGATTCTTGGGTAGTTCCTTAAGTTCTATGGTAGGTTTCTTGGCGCACGGCATATGGTCAGGGGTAAGTGCTAAGCATTCAAAAAGGTTGTCGTCAATGTAAGGTTCCATACTCTTAAATCCCTCATCCTCTAAAACGGGAGTAGAAGGTAATCTGATTAAGGATTCGTTGAGTTCATTTACACACTCATCAATGGCATCGATGGCATAACACGCATCTCCTATCACTAGTGCCATTAGAAATTTCGATAGAACGAACTCGATCTTTTCATCTCCTACCTAAAAAGTCAGCTTCCCTTTTTTAACGTCTATTATAGCTCCGGCGGTCGATAGGAATGGTCTACCTAGGAGGATTGGGATGTCATCATCTTCTTTGATATCCATAACTACGAAATCGGTCGGAATGTATAACTGACCAATTTTGACAGGTATGTCTTCTAAAATACCCATGGGGTATTTAACTGATCTATTGGCCAGTTGTGATAATATCTTAGTAGGTTGAAGTTTTCCCAGTTTTAACCTCTTACAGACAGCTAAAGGCATCAGACTTACGCTTGCTCCTAGGTCAAAAAATGCTTTGTCTATGGTATGATATCCTAGGACGCAAGGGATAGAAAAACTTCCAGGATCTTTGTCTTTCTTGGCAAGTTTATTCTCGGATATGGAATGACATTCTAAAGGTTTGGGATCGTCGAGTCGCTGTTTGTTGGACAAAATATCCTTCAAGAACTTAGCATATGATGGTATCTGGGTTATTGCCTCGGTAAATGGGATTTCTACGTGGAGTTTCTCTATTACCTTAATGAACTTTTGGAATTGGTTTTCTGTTTTGGTGTTTTTCAACCTTTGTGGAAATAGAATAGGTGGCTTGTAAGGTTGTGGTGTGCGATTCTCTACCTCTTTTTTTGGTTACTTTTCGGGTTTCTCTGGTTCCTCTACCTGGTCTTTTGGTTCAGCATCTTCCTTAGGTTTTTCTGATGTGCTTAGGTTGGGATTTCTAGGTCCTTCATAAGCGGTTCCACTTCTCAGGGTGGTAGAATTTGCTGTTCCTTTGGGATTAGGTTGGGTTTGTCCAGAGAATTGTCCTCCAGGTACAACTTGTGCAGAGGTGGTTTGGGCTACTTGTGAAATCTGGGTCTCAAGCATTTTGGTGTGGGTCATCATCTAGTCAAACTTGGTTGCCAGTTGAGTAACTAACTCGTTTGTGTGAATGTGTTGATTCATAAACTCCTTATTTTGCTGAGTTTGATTCTGAATAAAGGTGTCTATGGTTTCTTTAAGGTTTGGTCTTGGTGGCACAACTTGCATAGGTTGGTTTTGTTTTTGCGTTTGGAATCCTTAGGGTCTCGAAGATCCGGAATTTTGGATGGGGTTATTGTTTTTGTAAGAGAAGTTTGGGTAGTTCCTCCATCCATGATTGTAGGTATTCGAGAAAGGGTTCCCTTGGGTATAGTTAACTTGGTCTGAGCTAGAGTCATTCAAAAGGTTACAGTTAATGGTTTGATGTCCTTGAGTTCCACAGAGTTCGCACTCCGATTAGATTGCTGCCACTGTGGTAGGGTTTTGAGACATGTTCTCGACTTTCAAGGCCAGGGCATCCATCTTAGCATTCATCATGTCCATGCAACTTATCTCATGCTTTCCTCCATGGCTCTCCTTTTTCTCTACTGTCGCTCGTTCTATTCCCCACTGGGCGTGGTTTTGGGCCATGTCCTCTATCAGGGCACATGCGTCGGGGTAAGGTTTGTTCATCAACGCTCCGCCAGCGGCAGCGTCAATGGACATTTTTGTGTTGTAATGGAGTCCATTATAAAAGGTGTGTATGATTAACCATTGCTCTAGGCCATGGTGCGGACAGGCTCTCAAAAGTTCTTTATATCTTTCCCAGGCATCAAAAAGTGATTCGCCTTGGTTTTGAGTGAAACTAGTGATCAGGTTCCTAAGGACAGTGGTCTTGCTTGGTGGGAAATATCTAGCAAGAAAAGCTCTCCTAAGGTCTTCCCAAGTCGTTATTGAGTTGGCTGGAAGGGCGTCTAACCAGTCATGGGCTTTACCTCTAAGGGAAAAAGGAAACAATCTTAAGCGGATGGCTTCGGGCGTGGCTCCATTTGCCTTAAGGGTATCCGCTAACTGGATAAACACTTTTAGGTGTTGATTCGGGTTCTCTGTAGCGAGACCAACGAATTGGTTTTGTTGTACTAGTTGTAATATTGAGGGCTTAAGTTCAAAATTGTTGGTTGTTATAGCGGGGTTTACTATACTAGAACTAGGCTCCTCATTAGATGGTTGAGCAAACAGACGTGCCCGGGCGTAACGTTCGGGTTCCACTAAAAGGTTTAATAAGTTACCGGTGATACGATTTCTACGCATCTACCAGCTAGAATAGCCTTAGTCTAAACGGGATAACAATAGGGTACAAAATTTGACGAAGTTGGTCCCCGACAACGGCGCCAAAAACTTGATGGCTCTGTAACGTATAGCCTAAATATAGAACTGCAAGTGCACAGCCTATCGAAGTAATATATAAGATTATTGAACCACAGAGACCAATCGTCAATCTATCAACTCTATTGCTAAAGGGCTTATCTAAGGTGAACAAGAATATTGTTGTGAGTGCAGTGCAACAAGGTGAGTAGATGAAGTGAATAACAGTTTTAAGCGACAGGTTGGAATGTAAATCATGAAATCAGACTATGATCCAGTCATGCATAAATGAAACAACTCATGGGGCAGTATTATCTATTCATAGCAAAGAATCAATTTAACGGGAACTTGTAGCTTTTGGCTACTAAGAACCGAATTTACTCTTTAATTTAACTTCCTTTATTGTCACATATAAAGGGTGTCTCCCGTGTTAAAGAGGTAAATCTATTTTTAAGAAATTGATAGTTTTGACTTAACAGAAAAGTAGTTTTGACTTGGAAAGATTAACTTAAAGAGACTCTTGGCTTTTGACCAAGAGTCAGATTTCAAACCTACAAACGCGTCCGAAAATAGTTTCAAAATCGTTTTCTAAAAAGAGTTAATGATTCCTATTTGACCAACCAAACCGCTTTCGCTTCTTTTGTTTGGTTAAATGATAATCAAGTCATATCTTTGATATGGACGACTTTCGATCTTACCCAATAAACATTTAAACACAGATTGACTTAAGTTAAAAGCAAAACATCCCCAGAGTATTTTCACTAGCATGATAATTAGAACATAATCATGATAACAATCATCACATTCAAACCTTTATAATTTAGCCAGACATAGTGAGTGCGAGTCTATAACACATGTAGACTATGATAAGAGCGAGTAATTAAAAGGGTGCGAGTCTATAAATCGTGTAGACTATGGTAAGAGCATTTAGAGTCTATAAAGCATGTAGACTATGGTAAGAGCATTTGGAGTCTATAAAGCATGTAGACTATGGTAAGAGCAAGAAGATTAATAAAGCAATTAAATAGAACCTTACTCCGATCGGAGATTTGAATCTGATACAAAGTGAAGGCTGATATGATAAACTTCAACCAAAGTGCTCCAAAACTCGATTACAACTCAATCTACACCATAGTAACTCCCCGATGTGAAGAGGTTACTACTTTACATAAACTGATAGTATATGGCTTAAGTTTGTACTAAGCTTGGATGGAAAATGAAAATGAAAAATGAAAACTATATATAATGGATTCTGGAAGTGCGTAAGGACGTGAGTACCCCTCAACTCCTTCTGAGCGGGAACCACTTTGCGAAGGCCGCGGGCACGACAGCCTCACCGCGGGCACGGTGGTCAGTAACGGACAGGATCGTGTGATCGTGGCAGTTGGCTCCATCATGGAGTGGGCCACGTCATGGCGTCCCCTATGGCCGGCGCGGTGCTGAATGCCACAAGTGTAAATCTTCTTGAAAAACCCTATTTTCTTGGCGTTTTGGCTTGTTTCTTCACTAGAGGCTCCGAAAGGTCAAGAATCCTGAAAACAAAGGAAACAGAAGCATAATACAAGAAAATGATAATAAAAAAATAAGGAAAACATGTGATATTCAAGCCAGAAACATAGTGCGATTCAGTGCGATCAGAAGGATATAATAGTCATTTTAGGCAACATGCGAGGATACCTTAGCAATGGGGACAATCATCATATATAAGGCAACCTCGGGGGCAAAATTGATGATGAATGAACTGAGGGCAACATTCGTTTTGCTTAGGTATCCTCGGAATCGAGGGACTTGACTATTCAGAATCATAATTAAAGGCGACAAATAATAAGGCAACAGGCAACAAGAGAGGTTACCCCAAAGGTGTGTGTGTGGCACAATCACGTGGTTAAATTCAGATATTTGATCTTGTAATTAGTTATTCTAATTCAATTAACAGGCTTGTACTCCCTAGGGTTACTAACCACGCAGTTATAAACAAATAATATAAAACCTAACTATTACAAGGCCTCGGGTAGGGGATTACATGGCCAAAACCCATTGATGCAGAAAATAAAGGCAAAAAAGGCAAAAAAAAAATAAAGGCAGAAAATAAGAGGAAAAATAATTAAATTAAATATCTCGAGTCTTCATCGATCCTTGATCAACCCTGAAAATTAAGAATGAAGAAGAGAAAAGTTGGTGCATTAAAGATCTACAAACCCTAATTGATCAAACAAACTAGGTTTAAAGCAATTGGTTTGAACAAAAAGAAATAATTTAATATTTTTTAAATAACCATTAAAGGTTAAGGAAATCGAATGTTCGATAAAATATGATAATTAAATAATTACTAGATTAAATCCTAATTAACTAATTAATTAAAAGCATAGGCAAAAAAATTGAATTTTCAATATATAAGAAAAACAATTATTGATGAGATGATAAAAAAGTCGAGTTTTCGATAAAAAATAAATAATTAACAAAGAATAATATTCTTTAGTAAATATAAAAAAAAATTTAGACAAATAATTAATAAAACAAAAAAAAGAAAATAAATAAATAAAAAGGATTATGTAATTAAAAATAAAAAAATTTAGGAAAACTTAGCTCTGATCAGGTGTGGCAACGCTTAGAAAGACCATGGTAGACTCTCAGCTCTTAGCGCGTTGGATCTGGAAGGAAGAGGATCTGATGGATGGTGGAGTGAAGGCGCATGGAGGGTCGTACGTCTTAACGCACTGGATCACTGGGTTTTTTAAATTCCTGCGCGCACGTTTTGCACCAATGGGGGAGTGACGCGTAGTCGTCTTCAACCTCCCAATCGTCGTCTTAGGTCTGCAAATACCTATAGTGACGGTTCCAAGTCGTAGCTATACCCTGTATCTTACGAATACATGCAAAACCAATCAAAAAATATTTCGCGAGGCCACCTATGAATTCGTCTAGGCCTCACGAATTCAGTCATGGCCCTTATTTGGCCTAATTTTACCTGTACACAAAAGCCCTAATTGAAGCTAACAAATCCTAACAATGGTGATCTACGGCAAACACGCATGGAAACACAATTAAACATCCAGAAAGCATCAGAACATTATCACAAACAATTATATGCAATCAAAACGCGTTTATACATTATGAATCATGCTAACTGAATCAAGAAAATCCAAGACAAACCTTGGCTTAGGGACGGTAGTTCTGGGGGTGCTGATTGTGTGTGAGGATCTGGATCGATTCAGAATACCTTCAGGAACGTGTTAGGAACAACAAAACACCTTGAATTGGCTTGCAACTTAAAATACGAATTTGACTTTTTCTCCAAATTTTCAAAGCTCTATTAGGGTTCTTATGGCCAGAAAATCGTGTCCTTGAGGTCTGCAAGGGTTATGTTCTTATAGTGGGATGAATTAGGTCAACAAAACAAGAAAAAATCTTATTGAATCATTGATTTGCAAGCTTGGAAATTTGATTGGGAATATGACTTAAAAACTTCTAAATTTGGCCAATTTGATCTAATCTTCTTCCAATGAATTGGTGCACGAAATTTGATTGATTTTTGGAGTTAATGTTGATTGGATTTGATTAGGATAAGATCTCTAATTGAATATTTGATTTTTACTTGATTTACATGAATTGCAATCACTTTTAAATGATTAAAAATTCATATAAAAATCAAATAAATATTACAAAATTCGTGACAATCAGATTTGGTGCCTTGGATATCTTGGGGATCAAGCTTGGGCCAAAAAGATTGGGTTCACTTGCAAAGAAATTCATTTTGAACCACTTTTACTTCACATTTTTCTTTCAAAATTGTCCAACTTTGACAAGGCATATCTCCCTCAATTTTTAAGATATGGAGGAGTTCTAGGACTTTTTGGAAAGCTCAGGATGTCCTCTACAAGCCACTTCGGAACCATTTTTCCATTTGGATATTTTATCTTGATGATATGGGCTTTGACAAAAAACTGCTTTTGGTTGACTTTCAAAAAGAACCTATAATCTTTTGATCCATATCTATCAAATGAAGCATTTTTGGACTTGGCCTTAGAGAGACAAAGTTGTAGAGAATTCAATTTTATTCAAATTAGGCTTTAGTTGGGAAATTTCTGATATTCCATGTGAAAGTTATTGCTGGTCAAAGTTCAGTTGACTTTAGGTCAAAAAACCCTAATTTAGAAACTTTGAGTTTTGTTGATTTCTGAACTTTTCTTGGTGAATCATGATCAGTCCCTGATCAAATGATGAATGATACTTCAAAATGAGGATGTTGACCAAAAATCAGGAATTTTGACTGTACTTTGACCACAGTTGACTTTTAGGTCAAACTAGTCGACTGTTGACTATCTGAGCTGTTTTGTGAGTCCAAACTTGAAATATAGTGGGCAAATTTTGGAGAATGACAACATGGTCGAAACAAGCACATCAAAATGAGGTTCCATTATCTTCGAGATCAAGTAGCAAATGAGAAGATGAACTTGAAACACTGCAAAACTGAGAATCAGATTTCAGATATCATGACAAGGGAGTGCAAGTCGAAGTGTTCATAAGACTAAGAGCTATGGTGAACATAGATAGCTTAAACACAATAAGTTAGGTGGTATGCTAAATTGTAGTTTCTTGTGTCGAAAAGATTTGATTTTGAAATTCTGGTTACAACAGACTCAGATGTCATATAAGGATGTCTTGACATCTGATTTGACATTCTGAAACAAACAAGGTAGGAATACAAATAACAGTGCAGAAAAGCAATAAAAGCACAGCAGAATTACTTACCCAGTTCGGTATACAACAATACCTACTCTGGAGGCTACCAAGCCAGGGATGAAGTCCACTATTAGCAGTATCAATTTGCAGACCCTACAGCCAACACACACGTTGACGATCTACGCGCTTAATCACTACCCAATGACCGTTATACCTAAGTCCTCCCTAGATATGAGAAACTCCTCTCACTCCCAATCATCGCAATGATGTCTAGCAGTCAACACCTCAGCCACTGCATCAACAGCTCTTCACCAACATTCTCAGCACATAAACTAACACAATTTGAAGTTACTTACAAGCTTTCTCCAAGAACAAAATTGCACTCATTGCTTCACAGATTCTGAGTGAGTAAGATAAACCTCTTGCCTACAGGCTTCGAGGCACGAATCAGTGACCATCCCACAATCCGAGTGGTTCACTTACATGGCTAACCCTAAAGACAACATCTTTCAAAAAACGGCTTGCTCAAAAAAACTAGGTTACAAAGCTTCCTATTTATAACCTATTCCCAAATGGACTTGAGCCTTCAATCACACATTTATTTGATGTTACAAATCAGCATAAAACTTTTGCTAAAAGTTAGGTCTTCAATCATAAGTTTCCTAAATTATCTCCATAATTAGAAACTGCATAATCTTCAATATTCTGACTTGATTCTTTTGACCTTTAAACCTGCGCCACATAGGATTGCATGATATTCCATAGAATATTCTGCATTTGTTGAGTACATACTAAATCTTTCATATTCCAACTCAGCAGGCCGATGTCATGAGTTTCTGCATATGACATCTCATAAGACATGTTGTCACAGAACATGTCTCAACATTCCATAGGACATCTTGCTGTTGTACCTGTTTTGTACTTGTTTATATTTGCAAGTTCTATACATTCTATTACATGTTGCTGCTATTATATTTTAGCAAAACATAAATGCCAATCACATAATTCAGAGCATTAACAGATTTGATTTAGAAGTGTGAAAACAGTTTGTTAGACACATATTTAATTTAGATCTAAATTAGACAGATTTGATTTAGATCTAAATTAGATAGATTTGATTTAAATCTAAAATACATTAGATTTGATTTAGTTCCAAAATATGTATTTTGAATTTTTATAGTTATATAATCAAGTCAGTTGAGTTGTATTCACCGAATTTGTACTTGCAAGTGAATACTAAAACTTTCCACAATTTGTGGGCAGAAAGAAACTTGGCAGAAAATCATTGTTTTTCTTTCTTTTATATTGTTCATCGTTATTGTTATTGTGTGGTGATATCAATCTTACTCATCAAGATTGGTAGAAATTTATCATAGGTTTTGGCGGATTTCTAATAGAGCTTAAGAAGAAGAACGCTCATGGTGGAAGAACGGAGACCGGGTTTCATACCTTGCGCTTCTGTGTCGTTTCGTTACGTATGCATTTACTTTCCTTTGTGGTATTCAAATATGGAAAACGCTTATTGTTAAGAAAATGTGAAAACAAGAATAATCTCAACCATTCATTATTACCACCACTCTATAATCTCAATTAAATAGAATATTAAATTTAAAATAAATTAAAAATTCTACTATAAACTAATGACATGTGTACATTCTTGCATTTCTTCTTCAATTTCTTTCGTACTAAATATCACAAATCTTCGAATATATATGTGGCTCTGTTTTTTTGTTTCTTAAGGTAAGGGTTTATTTGTTGTTGATTATTTACATCCGCGAACGTATCGGTTCATAATATCGAGTTTATTTGATTGTGATGTTGTTTTGTCTCTGTTGCAGTAAGCATGTCGTAGCCATTTATAAAGTTATTGCTGCAAGTTTTCAAAACTGATTTGGAATTGAGATTATGGCATTTGCTTTTACGTTATTATTTTTGTTCTACATTCAACTTTTTTTTCTTTCAATATTAGTGTAACCATTTTTTTGTATGAAAATGTAATATAGGGTCACTTTGTATTTTTTTTTCTATTTTTCATAATTATTTTTCCATATTGACTTTTATACATTTATATTTATTATACTTTTACTGTAACAAAGATTATTCCTTTTTTTTTTTTTTACTTTTTATAAATATTTTAAACATCATTTATTTATTTTTTTAAAATAATAAACAAGTCTTTAATCAAGATCCAGATGCAATAAAATTCAAAAAGTTGATTTTCTCACTCCTCTCTCTAGTCTAGTCCGAATAGATTGCCCCTCTCAAGTCAAATCATTCAAAATCCATTTCTCTTATTATCTCCAACGGCTACTTCAAACTTCCCTTCTCTCTCTTCTTTCTCTCTTTCAATCTCTTCTCTCCATCCCCAAAGCACTTCCATCTTCATCAAGCCCTAGCAGCTCCGCCAAAACCAGACCCTCTTCTCGTAAACACAAACCGTCCAAAGAAAACGATCCTCCTTCAGATCACAACATCATCGTCCCGTATTCACCCTCTCATGGAAAATTGAAGAGTCTGTTTCCGCCAAGACCTCCGTCTTCCAATCCTCTCAAACGCAAACTCGCTCTCGACACCGTCGCCGGCGATAATTCACTCCCAGTAACTTCCGATTCCGGTGTTAAGGTTTTTCCTATTCATTTAGGGTTTTAGATCTTGTTAATTTATTATCCGGTTTCTGATTGTGTGTATGTTCGTGTTGTGTAGGTTATTGTGAGGATGAGGCCGTTGCGGAAGGATAAGGACGAAGGAGATCCTATAGTTCAAAAGATTTCTGGTGGTCGTACTTTCACGTTTGATTCTGTTGCTGATGTTGAAGCTACTCAGGTATGGTTTCTGTTTTTGTTTCTGCTGAAACTGTTTTTTAATTACTTCATTTTTATTTAGTGAGTGAATTTTCTGATCCGATTTTCAGCTGGATATTTTTGAGCATGTTGGGATGTTGGGGCTCTCTGGTCGGCCCAAGGGTAAGGCGGGCTAGCCCTTGCCTTGGGCCTCAAAAAAAAAATATTTTTTCCTTAAAGGGTATTTAGGTCTCAAAAGTTTTTTTTTCCTTAAAGGGTATTTAGGCCTCAAAAAGTAATTTTAATATATCATGAGTCTAGTGAATCTTTTTTTAAACTGCTTGCTTGGCTCAGTTGGTTAGTGAACATCTCCTTATCTATTTGATCAAGCCCATTATTGCATTAAAGGATTGGCAATATTAAGCTGTGGTTCTCGGTGCCTCGATTTGGTTTGAGAAAATTGGCTACTTGTGTGGATATATTTATTAGTACAAAGCTTCTGTTTGAACTCCTACTGTTTGGAGTTATTTTGTTTTACTTGTGTGTATTTATACATGTTCATAATAAATATGATAGTAAAGCATAGAGAGATTTCACGTGGACATCTTATACAGTAGCTAAAGTTTTTTTAATTTATTTCCATACTCCATGTAAAACCAACATTTTGTTTTCAAGTAATACAAAAATTAGAAGTTTTGAAACCTTGTTTCAATGACATAAGGATGAGAAGTTTTGGTACTTAGTTATTTATTATGTGCTAAATATATTTACATGCACTTTAAAGTAATCTGCACTATTGGTATTAGACACATGGTTTGAAAATGTGGTTGATCTTTTTTTAATGATACAGGTTTCTAAAATTGTGCCTCAAGTAGTGTGATGTTTCTATTGCCTCAAGTAGTGTGATGTTTCTATTGCCTCGCGGTTTCGGAGTTGATTTTGATTTAGCTCTGGAATATGTATGGATGCATATATTTTTTGAAGGGCCTCGGATAGAGTTGATTCCTACATGAATTATTCTACGATTGCTTAATATGGCACTAAATTCAAGTCCCAATTTCGGTTGCCTTTCGGTCATGTGGCTTTTCTCTTGGGCTTTCTTACGAGCACTACAAAGCAAAGTAAGCACATACTCATACTCCTGGAGACTCAAGGAAGCTAAAGGCATTATTTTTCTTCTCTAAAGTAGTTGTAAAGGGGCATCGGACTCTCTCCGATAGGTAATGCTTCACACTCTTTGAACTTTTGCTCATCATTTTCGACCATTCTTGATACTGAATCACTGCTTGGGTTAACATGAGTTGAAGCCCAATGAAAATAGGCATTGATTGTTTGTATGCGTGATTTAATTTCACTCTCTTGAGTTATCCCTGAGATACTTTGTCATGATACTTGCTTGAGATGTATGCTTTGATTGCTTGATTCCTCATTGTTATTGCTCGTGTCACCAAATCCAAAAGAATGGGATAGTCTTGACTAAAATTGTAAAGGTATTTACTCTCTTTTCCTCCTCTATTACTTTGTGTTTATTATTGTTAAAGTTTAGCACTTTCTCTATGTTTTAAAAATGATTTTGTATTGTTAAACTCAACCTCTTTTTAAATCACCCTTGGTTTTATATTGTTAAATCTCAACAACCACTCTTTTAATTCATCATTGCCGTGTATTCTTAAACTCTCACACAAATTGTCCTTGAAATTTTTTCGAGTTTAGCCTTTTAAATTAAAAAAAAACTTGTTATTTGATTTATTAAAAACACCAATAACACCACCCATGATATAGATTATAATGGTGAGATGTCAAACAAAATAAAAATGAAATTGCAGCCATTACATGAAAATAGTATTTAAAATGTGTTAATAATAATAATAATAATTATATTTAAAGTTTTCAATTAATCTTTCAAAAAGATTAGAAAAGTTCGCATATCTAGTATCTAGATCAGTTAATATATAAATGGATTTTCGAATTTATCAACTACAAATCACAACATGCCCAAACCCAACCAACCTCTTGCTCTTTATTTTCAAACTCTTCAACTCAAAATCCCCACCCATCATCTCCTTCACACTCTGTGGCCAACTATTAAATTAAAACAAATAACATAAGTACCAATAAAAAAAATATGATTTTAAACTATTAAAATATAATATTGTATAGAGACAATATTTAAAGATTATAATTTTCGACAGGAACTTCATTGACCACCATATTAACATGTATGAGGTCATTTTCAACAACACAGACGGCTGATTGTGACGATTTATCTCCAACTTTCGTTTCTAAAAATATGTCCAAAAATTAAGACAAACACAAACAACCAATAGAGAATAAAGTAGTTAAGAAAATCACAATGCTTATGTACAAAAACTGAAAGAAAGAAAAACACACAAACAAGGAAGAATAAAGTGGTTAAGAATATCATATTGCTTAAAATAGTTACAAACTTAAACAAAACATAAAAGAGTTTCAGGGTCCATCCAACAGAGGGTGGTCAACTTTTACTTTATGAGAGTGTCGTATGAGATAATTTACCTCCAAGAAACTGTGAACCGTTTTTCCGCCACACCGAACTATTATATGTTAGACCGTAGCCCAGCAAGATCAACATAAGAGCCTGGAATTACCTACTCATAATTAATTACAATTAAATTATAAGATGTGCAAATGAAACAAATATCCATTAAGAAATGAAAATTGTAATGAGACATATAGTCAAATAAATTCAAAACAAACATGAAAAACAAAATGTTTTTTTAACCAACTAAGCTAAATGAGGATTGATACAGACAGCACAACATTTCCCATCAATAAAAAGTTTAGTTAAGTAGTGTGTGCATGAATATGAAAAAATTACTCCATATTTCTGTACGGTACAATATACCTTCTCAATCACAACCTTATTATAAATACTTGGAATCTTCTGAATAATTTTTTCTATGATATGTATAGAAGCTGCATAAAGGTTTGTGGCCTCGAATCCCAGAGAAGGTCGCCGATGTTCCCTGTTGTGAATCATGAAACAAAATTGGTGTCATGTCAAAATTTGGTTAACACTTGACTTGTAAGCTTTCATAACAAAATAGGACTGAATGTCCAACAAAACTGAAGTGGGAAAGGGTTTAGAAAAAGCAAAGATGGAAGGAGAAAATGTTTGATGACACTACAGGTCCGGGTACACGATAAAAATGAAATTTAATGAATATGTTTAAAATAAGCATCCATATGTTATATAAAATTGCACGACTAAAGAACTGAAACAAAAATGAAGATATAACCATGTGTTTTGTAATTCTCCCAGCATCGGAGAGTTGTGTTTATTGGCAGGAAGGACGTAGGAAAACCGTCTCCATAGTAGATTGTTATGCCAATAACTTCCCCAAATATATTAATTACAACACCACCCTCACCGCACTACAATAAAGACAAATAAAGATCCAAGGGATAAGCTATCAAAGTCGAACAACAAGGGACAAATAGAGATACAATGGATAAACTATCAAAATTAAAAATGAGTCGGACAACCGTCATAAATGCAAAGAAATACTTCATAAAAAATAGTATATAGGTGAAAAAGAAATACATGTTAATAAATAAAGCAAAAATAATAAAATGATAACAAGGAAACTAGGCCATAATTAAAATGGATAGAAATTACTTTTTTTATATTGAAGTCCCAATGAAAAGCTACTTACAATCACGATTGCACCATGCAAGATTGGAAAGGAACAAAAAAAATTAATAACAATGAAATTATACCAAAATAAAGTAACAAATTATACAAAGATGAAAATTTTAAGCAATAAAGAGAACAAGTGTCTCTATCAAACTAACATGAATTCGCCAGGCGAATTGATGATATCTTACGGCGGGGTAAAATAACGTCTCACGACAATTATTAGATCACCTGAAACAATGTTATTGGAATGTGGACTCATATGTAACAACTACTTCTCTTTTTTTTTATGGATTAATATTTATAAAATTATTTGAATCCCTTAGCTTTACAGTGACGTGAGATAATTAAAAACGAAACCTTATTCAGACTAAGTTATAGTGGAAATCGAATAATTATGATTTATTTTTGTAGATAAATATATGATTATTTGCATGGCAAGGGCCTAAAAAGATATAAACAAATGAATTATACAAATGTAAAGGCTTAGACATACGGTTTTAATATTTAGAAAAAAACATGTTTGAAGTGGGGCAACTCTTTAAGATTTTCAGCTAAAACATCTTCCATCATGTCTGATTTTCTAGAATGACGACGAATGAGATTGGCGGGTGTCAAAACAATATAACCATTACTACCATCCTTTTCAATGATGACTCTAGAACATTGAGTCAACATTAGATCCCTTATATTGAAACACCAAAATAATAATATGAGTATTGATTGATAGAATAAAACAAACAAGTAAAATGAATTACAGAGTTGAATACTCGTATAAAATACAAGTGCAACAACAAAAGAAGAAATCTTCAGAGCAGCTAATATTCAGGGCAGCTTCTTTGAGTGTATATCCGAAAATGCATTATCAGTTTCGAATTCAAATCTTGTTACACTCAAAAGGAACAAAGTTTTTTCAGTTTGGTTGAACCAAGTATTATTACTGTTTACCAAACTGAAAAAACTTTGTTCTTATGAGTGTACCAAAGTTTGAATTCGAAGCTGATAATGAGTTTCCGAATATACACTTAAAGGAAGCTGCTCTGAAGATTTCTTCTTCTGTTGTTGCACTTATATCTTATACTAGTATTCAACTCTAAAAATCATTTTTTTTTGTTTTATTTTAACAATTAATACTCATGTTATTATTTTGATGTTTCAATATAAGGGATCTAATGTTGACTCAATGTTCTGGAGTCATCATTGAAAAGGATGATAGTAATAGTTATATTGTTTTTATGTCCATCAATCTCATTCGTCATCATTCTAGAAAACAAGACATGATGAAAGATGTTTTGGCCGAGAGTCTTAAGATTCTGCACCACTTCAAACATGTTTTTTTCCTGAATATTACATTTGTATGCCTATGCCTTTATTTGTATAATTTTTCCATTTTTTTTGCCCTTGACATTGAAATAGTGATAATCACAATGGATTTTGATTCTTCTCTGTGGGTTATCATACGCCCGTGCAACGGGGAATCATACCAGAACTATGTGCATTAGATTTTCATTATAACTTAGGTTGTTTCGTTCTTAATCATCTCACGTCACTGCAAAGTTAAGGGATTTGAATGATTTTATAAAAGTTAATCCATCTAAAAAAGAGAAGTCGTCGTTACATTCGAGTCCACAATCCAATAACATTGTTCCAGGTGATCCGCTGATTGCCCTAGGATGTTACTTTATACCGCCATATGATCTCATGAGTTCCCCTGTCGAATTCATGTTAGTTTAATAGACACGCTTGTTCTCTTTGTTGATTAAAAAATGTCTCATATTTAGATAATTTGTTACTTTATTTTGGCATAGTTTCTTTGTTATTAAATCGTTTTTTATTCCTTTTCAATCCTGTTCGTTGCAATCATGATTGTAAAGAGCTTTTCATGGGGACTAATATTACAAATAATTTCTATCCACTTCAATTTTGGCATAATTTCCTTGTTTATTTTATTTTTGCTTTACTTGTTAATAAGTATTTCTTTTTCACCTATGTATTATTTTTCTGAAGTATTTCTCTGCATTAATGATGGTTGTCCATTTTTTATTTTGATAGCTCATCCATTATATCTTTATTTATCCCTTATTGTTCGACTCTTTTTAACTTTGGTAGCTTATTTTTTGGATCTTTATTTGATTTTGTTGTAATGCGGTGAGAGTGGTGTTGTAATTAATATATCAGAGAAGTTATTGGCATAATAATTTACTATGGAGACAGTTTCCCTACGCCTTTCCTGCCAATAACACAACTCTCCGATGCTAGGAGAATTACGAAACAAATTGGCATATCTTCACTTTTTGTTTCAGTTCTTTAGTCGTACAATTTTATATGACATATGGATACTTATTTTGACAATGTGCAACTTTATATAACATATGGATGCTTATTTTTACAATTAAACTCGTATACCAGCATTAAGTATTTGCTATTCTAGAAATTTTAAACATATTCATTGAATTTCATTTTTATTGTGAACCAGCAGTGCCATCAAACATTTACTCCCTCCATCTTTGTTTTTTTTTTCTAAACCCTTTTTCCACTTCAGTTTTGTTGAACATTTTTTGACATTCAGTCTTATTTTGTCATGAAAGTAAACTTACAAGTCAAGTGTTCATTTTTGACATGACACCAATTTTGTTTCATGATTCACAACAGAGAACATCGGCGATCTTCTTTGGGATTCGAGGCCACAAACCTTTATGCAGCTTCTATACTTGTCATAGAAAATATTATTCATAAGATTCTAAGTATTTGCAACGGGGTTATGATTGAGAAGGACCGTCTAGTAATATGGAGTAATTTTTTCATATTCATGCACACACTACTTACCTAAATATGACATTTCTTGCTGTTTATATTAATCCTCCTTTAGCTTATCTGCATAAAAAACCATTTTGTTTTGAATTTATTTGAATATATGTAATTACAGTTTTTATTTCTTAATGGATATTTGTCTCATTTGCACATCTTAATATAATTTAATCATATTTAATATATGAGTAGGTAATTCCAGGCTCTTCTGTTGATTTTGCTGGGCTACGGTCTAACAATGTAATAGTTTGGTGTGGCGGAAAAACGGTTCCCGGTTTCTTGGAGGTAAATCATCTCACACGACATTCCCATAAAGTAAAAGTTGACCACCCTCTATTGGATGGACCTTGTAACTCTTTTATGTTTTGTTTAAGTTTGTAACTATTTTAAGCAATATGATAGTCTTAACCACTTTATTCTTGTTTATGTGTTTTTTTTTCTTTCAATTTTTGTACATAAGCATTGTGATTTTCTTAACTACTTTATTCTTCATTGTTTGTTTGTGTTTGTCTTAATTTTTGGACATATTTTTGGAAATGAAGGTCGGAGATGAATCGTCACTATCAGTCGTCTGTGTTGTTGAAAATGACCTCATACATGTCAATATGGTGGTCAATGAAGTTTCTGTCGAAAATTTTAATCGATAAATATTGTCTCCATACAATATTGTATTTTAATAGCTTAAAATCATATTTTTTTCTATTGGTACTTATGTTATTTGTTTTACTTTAATAGTTGGCCACAGAGTGTGAAGGAGATGATGGGTGGGATTTTGAGTTGAAGAGTTTGAAAACAAAGAGCAGATGATGGTTGGGCTTGGTCAATGTTGTGATTTGTAGTTGATGAGTTCGAAAATCCATTTATATATTAACTGATCCAGATACTAGACATGCGGACTTTTCTAATCTTTTTGAAAGACTAATTGAAAACTTTAAATATAATTATTATTAACACATTTTAAATACATTTTAGTGTGGCGGAAAAACGATTCACAGTTTCTTGGAGGTATATCATCTCATACGAAACTCCCATAAAGCAAAAGTTGACCACCCTCTGCCGGGTGGTCCTTGTTACTCTTTTATGTTTTTATTTAAGTTTGTAACTATTTTAAGCAATATGATATTCTTAACCACTTTATTCTTCCTTGCTTATGTGTTTTTTTTTTCTTTCAATTTCAGTACATATTTTCGGAAAGGAAAATTGGAGATAAAATGTCACTATCCGCCGTCCGTGTTGCTGAAAATGACCTCATACATGTCAATATGTCAATGAAGTTTTTATCAAAAATTTTAATCGGTAAATATTGTCTCCATATAATATTGTATTTTAATAGTTTAAACCATATTTTCTATAAGCACTTATGTTATTTGTTTTACTTTAATAGTTGGCCATAGTGTGAAACAGATGATGGATGAGATTTTGAGTTGAAGAGTTTGAAAATAAAGGGTTTGTTATGATTGATTTTAATTAAAAGAGACATTTTGTCATCTTTAAGAAGGATGTTTCTATTAATCACCCATAAGTATGAGAAGATGAATCTTTGCATCATCATGAAGGAAGGGCTCCAACTTGGATATAAAATCAACAAGTATCCCACTAGCTCCGTCAAATGGAAAAGAATCAACATCATTTCAATCATCACTATGATAGGAGAATTACATCTCATTTATAGTGATGACTCATGTCTAATCTCGTTGAAAAAAGTTTTAAAAGAAAAGCCAAAGTGGCAAGAAGAAAGTTTTGAATTAGTTTTTGTATTTTTTAGTCTTATGAAAATAGTTTGAGATGCTTAATGTGTTTTGATTTTTGAAGCATTTATTAAAGAATTTCAAAGATATTGGTTTGGACCCAATGCAAGCTGATGGAGAAAGTCATTCAGACTGGCCTCCGAAATTTAACAGGCTGCAAAAGGAGATTATTGAACTCTGGGATGCTTGTAATGTTTCATTGGTTCACAGAACTTACTTTTTCCTTCTCTTCAAATGGGAGGTAGAGCGCAGAAGACTATCATATCTTAAGCAAACTTCTTCACTTGGTAATAAGACTCTTGAAGATGGAAGAACCCTTACCCCTTAGTCAAGGTAACGTTTCAAATATAAATGTTTTATGAAAGAAACTAGAAACACGACACCGACACGTTGCACCGACAATAATGAAAAAAATGAATAAATTAAAAGGAATCACAAGGAATAAATCTATTACTCATGCACTAAGTCTTGGAACTTGCAGGGAGCATGTTATATTGGGAATAAAGCATCAGCTGCAGCATATTATTCTCTTCAGCAAGCTAAGGACAGATTGCTAACTGACAGTGCAGCCTTTGAAGTTATAATCATGAAACTGATCCCTAGAGTATCAGTTATGGAGAGCATTGGTTCACTGAAAATAATTGGAGCTTACAGGCTCATGACACTTTTCAGTATTTTATAACGAGCTTAATCTCGAGGGTGTATTCAAGGAGTATGAGAGTGCAAGCTATGAGAAGCTTGTAACCTCCATTGAAGCGCATTCCAGCAAAGCAGTTCAAGCCAGGAGCCTCAGTGCATAAACAGTTCTCTATACAAGTCTTCTAGTTGAATAGCTCCTTGTCCTCTATGTAATCATGTTAATAATTGTTTCATTCTTGCAAAAAGTTATCTCATACTTATTTTGTTCTCAGAATACTTGGAAAAGATAGTTTGAAAAATGGTTTAATTCACAATTCTTTTTCTAGTACAACAGGTTTGATTCACATTTGAGGATAATGTTTGATGAAATAAAAGCAAACATGGTAAATTGTTTTCAACCTTAAATGGCACCCTTGATCAATACCTAAATAATTCTACAAATGAATATTGAAACAGAACTCAGCATGACATAGTATAAGCATTCTCATTGCTTGTGGCTCATTATCACGACCATTAATGGTAAAGTGTCATATTTACTAAAGATACGAAACATAAATACATTTTTAAGTGCACCTGAAATATCTTACTCAAACCAATTACAGATCAAGATGGACAAAACGATTCATACCTTATACATGCCACATCCATAGAAATGACGACCTAGGTTTGCATCCGTCTAGGGATGGCAACGGGGCGGGTCGGGGACGATTATTACCTCCCCAAACCCAAACCCGAATCCCAAAACAATCCCCGTTCTCCGCCTCAAACTAAAACGGAGATGGAGAATTAAAACCCAAACGGGTTCAGATTGAGTTCGGGTATCCCGCCCTACCATCATCCATTTAGTAAAATCAATTTTTTTATTAGAAATATTTATTTTTTCCAAAATTAAATTACTTTATAAATAATAAAATTAAACAATTTCAAAAAAAATCATATATACATTTCAAATGTTTTAAATAATAAATTTAAATCAAAATATCAAAACTTTGGCTATGTATTTACTATTCTAAATTATCAAAAATATATAATAATATATAGAATGAAATAAACGGGGCGGGTTCGGGGACGGGTTCGGGTGGGTACTAGTGTCCCCATTACCCGACCCCATATTTTGTAATCGGAGAAAACCCGAACCCAAACCCAAACCCAGTCAAAGCGAGTTTTCCCCGTCGACTTCGGAGCGGGTTCGGGTGGGTACACGCGGGTATGGGTTTTGTTGTCATCCCTACATCCGTCCATGTCGTCATCAACAGAGCATTGAGACCACACTTGGTTACGTACTTGGAACGACTAGAAGTTCTGCCACCATGGCTAAAACCAAACTGGTGTGACATTTTTTATGAAGACGGCGAAAAGTTTGGAATTGGCTTTTTTAGTTGATTGTCCAACACTGCATATAGACTCAATATTTTCGCGAAACAAACCCTTTTCATTATTGATAATAAGTAATGTGTTGGAGGCCAGTGGCAGCTATGTCATTTGAAGTATGATTGCTATGTCATTTGAAGTATGATAAACTCCAATGTTGGACTCACTCCTTTACATAGTGGTTATCTTCAGCATTCTGAATAAATTAAGAAACAAATTACGGTAATTTACTAGACTGGCGAGTCTATATAGTCTAATCTATGAAAAACAATGACTTGGTAAACAAGATACTCTGAATGAGCTCCATGAGAAAATGAACATCTTTGGTATAAAGTTCAGCAGATAGATTCTTGACCGCTTGGTGAAGATCTTCAATCAAAGGGTTTTATTCTTTGCCACCAATAGAGAACTTTTTTCTTCTTATTTCTTCAATGTATTTTTTCGTTTTATTTTACTTTACAATTTTTTTTCTATTTTCAAAAATAATTATAATTATAATTCTATTATTTGAAATTGTAAATATTTTTATTTTATTTTTTATAAATTAAAAGACTAAGAATAAAAGTTAAGGATGAAAATATGCTTAACCAATATGTTAAATAATCGTAGTTTATAGATTAATTTATTTTTCGACTTTGGAAAGAATGTCCCCTCTCATTTGTATATTCATTAAACTCGGCAACCATTGCCATTATATAAGCTAAACCTCTACTGAAAGATCTTTCCTACACTTACAGGAAGGTCAAAAGGGATGTTCAATGATATATTGAAGATAATTAAGTGTTAGGTTGGTTTTTTGGGGACAAAATTGATTTTGTCGAACAAAAATCCATAAATGACTAACAACCACAATTAGTGGATTAACTTAAGAACCAAGCAAATTCACAGTTTGCTACCTATAATCCATAAATGACTGACAATTATATAATAATACAACATTGTAGAATTAAGAGTTGAAGTCAAACTTATAAGAAAATAAAGAGAATCATAGCAAAATGAAGAAGAATGTGCATAGATTTTACATGGTTTCTTAATTGTGACCTACATCCACATAGACAAGAGAGGGTTTCTTACTTATTTCAGAAAAATAGATAGAGAGCCGCAATGATACTGTGAGCAACCCTAGTACCCTTATGGTTCAGAATTACAAGGAGTGTATAAAGATGGGTCGATTCACATTGTTCTCTTTAATATTGAGATCCAAAATATTGGGTAAGGTTTCTATTTGAGTCTGTCGGTACATTAATGTGATTCCACGCAAAAAGGCTAACAACCACAATCATAATTAGCTCTCTATAATGCATAAGTGACTCGGATAATTATATCTAAAGTATCAAACACAACATTCCAGACTTAGTTGAAGTCAAACTATTATAACAAAATAAGAGAATAAACCGAATAATAGTAGAATGAACAATGAAGCTAAAATTTGTTCCCTTATGCTTCTTGTCATATGCAGGCTAATTTCATCCATCGGATACACATGGGCATAACTTTAATGATTGAAAAGCAGAACTACTTAATATTAAGGGTCATAGATGTATGCCTTCAACATGCTTACATGGCTAACAATATCAAACTCAACCAAATTGATACACATCATTCCAATAATCTTACCTTCATTGTTGAAAACAGGCCCTCCAGAATATCCCTGGGTAGCACTCATGCCGCAACATTGTATCACAGGAACACCCGGGTTTAAATTTTCATTTTCTCCATACTATTTTCTTCAATCGAATTTTGTTTTGCATAAAAAAAAAACCTTATTAACCAAGTTTCCTAATTTTAGATATCTTGTCGTTTCATCTTCAAGTCAGGTTTATGGAAAATACTTTTCTCTACTACAACAAGGAGCAACAACATCATTAGTGCTTATACCCAACACATCCAATGAAGAACGACCATAAATACCAGTGTGGGTTACCGATATAGAATAATGCCTGAGAAAGTAATATGCTTCCGTTTTCAACAAATTCAACACTAGCAAACTTATCTGCTGCATTTCGTAGCACCAATAAAGTTGTCCCAGCAAGGATTCCTACGCAGTATCCTTGCGTTGAAACTAGTTTTGTGGTTAAAATTGCAGACTTTGATTATTTTATCATCATGTAACACATGAGCACATGTCAATATGATCAAGACATTCGGCAGAAGCTGATTCTTAGTAAGTGTGTCCTTATCAACCCTCACAGCAAATCCTGAACCTACCAGAAAGAAGAATTAAGAGAAATGAAAAAAATTATTGTCTCAAAAAATATTTCAATTCACTTGATCAAGATATAATAGGACATATACAAAAATAATCTCTTAAAATATCTATGGTAAACATATAAAAACAGATGATATACCTCTAAGAAACTGTGAATCGTTTTTCCATCACATCAACCTATTACATCGTTGGACCGTAGCCCAACAAAATCAACGGAAGAGCCTGAAATTACCTATTCACAATTAAAACAAATATTCAATAAGAAATGAAACCTGTATTGAGACAAATATTCAAACAAATCCAAAACAATCATAAAAACAAAATGTTTTTTAAGTAGCTAAGCTAAATGAGAGTTGTACCATATACCTTCTCAATCACAACCCCATTGCAAATACTCGGAAACTTTTGAATGATTTTCTCTATGATAGATAAATCAGTTGCATAAAGGTTTGTTGCCTCAAATCCCAGAGAAGGTCGCCGAAATTCCCTGTTGTGAATCATGAAACAAAAATCAAATAAATGCCCAAAAATTCAAATAAAAATGTCCAACCAAAGTGAAATAGAGAAAGGGCTAATTCATGATTTACAACTAAAACAAATACCCATATGTTTTGTAATTCTCCCAGCAACTGAGAGCTACATTTATTCGCGCATAGGAGAGTCGGACAACATTTCAGAAAATGAAGAGAAATTACTTTTGCGATATTGCAAATCCCCGTGAAGAGCTCCTTACAGTCAAAATTGCAACGGGCAAGTCTGAAAAAGAACAAACAAGAGTTAATAGCAAGGGAACTATGCCAAAATAAAGTAATAAATTACCCAAAGATGACATATTTTAAGCTACAATAAAAACAACTCTATCTATGAAACTAACATGAATTCACCAGTAGCAATCATGAGGACTAAGATTCAAAGACTTATCCTTCTCCTCGTCTAGATTAATACTGATGAAATTGTTTAATTCTCTTAACTCTGCAGCATCGTGGGATGAGTTATAGTGAAAATCAAACGTACCTAGTTCTCCCTGTATGATTCCCCATTGCACGGGTGTATCATAACCTAAAAAGAAGAAGAATTAAACACCGTTGTGATTTTCACTATACAGTGTGTTGCAACCGAATACTTATTGAAAGTTAATAAGAACCCATCCCGATAGCTCATAACAATCCAAACTTTAAACATATCAAAATTTTAGATCCACAAATATGACCTTAGACACAAAAAAGCAACTTAAACAACATAAGCATATCTATACCTTGGAGTTTAGAATAGTCAATAATATTGATTAAGACCTCGATCTCTTAATTTTTTTTATAGTTTACTAACATCTTGAAATGAAACTGATGTATAATAAAAACAATCTTATTCACAGCTCTTAAAATAATCATATATATATATATATATATATATATATATATATATATATATATATATATATATATATATATATATATATATATATATATTCTTCAGCTTGGTCGCTTTATTGCTAAGACTTCGTCTACAAATTTTACAGAGTTGTAAATTATTTTTATTGTTCTTTCACAATACATAACCATGTAATTTTTTTAGAATTTATCAATATCTAAATTTAATGATATACATAATTATTTATTACCTATTTACCAATTTCGCCCATGCCCAAAACTGCTCCACAAACTTGTCGCAGAATCTCAATGGTCATTGAACACTTCTCCTCATAGTCACTGCTTGATCGGTGATGTATTATCTGTCTTGTTACAAGACTCTCCATACTTGAAGAGTGAGGTATACCTCCTCCTACAACACCAAAAATAGCAAAGTATATTTACATGATTCTAAACATGGAAATAAAAGAAAACATGCATGGAAATAAGTGCTGACATAGAGAAGAAAGAAAAAAAATGATGCTTGAAAGCAAGAGTTCAAAGAGTGTGAAATGTTACCTATCGAAGAGAGTCGGATGCCCTTTCTCAATCACTTTTAGAGATGAAAAAAACACCCTTAGCTTCACTGAGTTTCTAGTAGTATGGATATGCGTTTACTCTGCTTTGAAGTGCTCGTAAGAAAACCTAAAAGAGAAAAACCACAGGACTAAAAAGCGACCAAAATTGGGACTTAAATCTAACTATGTTAAGCAATTGTAGAGCAATTCATGTAGGAATCAAACTCTATCTAAGGCCAAGCAACAAAAATATATGCATCCATGTGTATTCAAGAGCTAAATCGAAATTAACTCTTAAAATTGCAATGCAATAAATAGCTAGCCATATATTGAATATATTCCTGAGCAAGTCAAACAAAACCTAAGTTCAAGAGTTCTTCCCCTGATTATCTATACAAAAATAATAAAACACACCAAAAAAAAAAAGAATAGATAAAAGAAGTGGAGTAAAAGAAAACAAATTGACCTAGACCAAGGTATGATGTCAAGTCCAATTCACTACCAACAAAATATATTCTCAAATTTTTATTAATTGATAATAACATAAAACAAAAACAAATAATAAACAATAATAGAAAAACAAAATAAAATAATGGCAACATGGGGAGGGTCACTCCATACGCTTCCTGAGCCATCTTCATTGTTCATGGAAATTTTCAAAAAAAAAACAAATTTAACTTAGAGAAATGATACCTTTACACTATTTTTATACACTACACCGTATATTCAAACATAAAACATACTAATTTTATTTTTTAATAATATATTTCATCTTGATTTTGGTGCCATACCATTTTTGCTTTGATATTATTAAGGGTGTAGCATACGGTGTAAGCAATTTGGTGTAAACATAGCATAGCTGTTTAACTTATTCCAACCATTCTGACTAGGAAAATGATAGGTGTACACCATTTTATACACCTTACACCGTATAAATGTACATATGATACATGTATCCTATTTTTTAAATAATTTATCTGCCTTGATCTTTGTGCAAGAAATTTTTCTTTTGTTAAAATCTGGGGTGTATACTAGGGTGTAGGAGAATGTGGTGTATGGATGCATGCCTCTTCTGACTAATAATACATGGTAAAGTGGAAAGCAAATTATTATTAAAAAAATAAAACACTAAAACAAGTAAAAAAAATAGCAGACGAAACAAAAGCAACTAGCTTATCCTTATGTATCAATTTCTTTTCATCTTTTCCTTTTGAAACACCGAAAGTAAATTAAGAAGGAAAGAGCAAGTTCCAAATACTCTTCTCTCATGTCAAAACCGAAGAAAAAAGAATAATAATACTCCAGTCTAGGTTTCAAACACCAACATAAAAACTCAAGTTTAGCAAAAGAAAGTTACCGTCAACGTCGAAAATCGGATCGGTAAGAGATATGTGGATCGGAACTGTGTCTCAAGAGCTGTGAAATGGAGAGGGATGGTTGTGAGATACTGTAATGGTGATTGGTGAGTACGGTTATGAATGAGTTTCGGATGAACTGAAGGTGGTGATTGTTGAGTTTGTGCTGGTGGTTGTTGGCCGCGAGTTGAGAAGAGTTAGATCGGAAATGAAGTTTGTTTGTTTGGTTAAAGGTGAAGTTGGAGCTACGGTTTCTTCACTTTCTTGTGCATATTTTGGAGGTGGTATTTTTCCGTTACGGTGGTTATTCACTGAGGGTGTGTTCAAAATGAAGAGTGACGGCCTACTTCTATTCGGTTCCCCCAACGGTAGCATTGCTACTTATAGTCATACTTTAGGGCTTAACATCACACTTGTTTTAATTTCTTTTTATTAATTCTTTTATATCCTAAATAAATTAACACCACAAAAGGGAAAAAAAATTTAAATAACAAGGTTTAAAAAAAAAAAAACCAAAAAAACAAGTTTTTCATAAAATTTACCAAAGTGTCTAGGTTTTGAAGACCCCCTGGAGTATGCGCCAAATGAATTGGCGCATTAGTATAAAAATTAAGAGTATGCGCCATATGGTTTGGCGCAAATGTGATTTTTTTTTTTTTACTTTTCAACATTTAAGCCAAATGGATTGGCTAACTCAAAAAAATTTATACTAATGCGCCAAATGGTTTGGCGCATACTCTAGGGGGTCCTGCAAAACCTAGACATTTTGGTAAATTTTTTGAAAACCTTGTTTTTTATGTAATTTTTTTTATAAACATTGTTATTTAAATTTTTTCATCCACAAAAGGTACTGCAGAATAATTTTATATTGTCATACATTGGAACTAGTAGAAGATCCGTGCGTCCACACGGGTAAGTTCATTCGTATCTTAGATCATTCGATGAGTCTTGGTTGTTGTTCATATATAATTGTTATTATAAAATAGGTTAAATATGTTTTTGATCCCAATAAATATCTCAACTTTTATTTTTAGTCTCTATTAAAAAAATAATATATTTTAATCCCTATAAAAATTTTATGCATGCATTTTTAATCCTTACTATTTTTTAAAAATTTGAAAACTGTTTAATTATTCTTAAATCTTCAAATTTTTTAATAATTTGTTCATACATATTTAAAATATAATAAAACATTTTTTTACCAAATTTTAGAATATTTTAAAATAAGAAGAATTAAATATAAATTTTTTTATACTTGTTAAAAATTGATCAAATACCAAGTTTAGTAGCTATGAGATTATGCATATCTCTTTAATTATTTTTCATCTCAACTACAACTAACCAATATAACTAAGCAAAAATTTCAATATTAAAATAAAAAACAAATCTCTTTGAGCTAGCGGCAGTTTCAATATTAAAAAATTACAAATTATAAGTGGATCTTTTTACTATTAGATCGTTATATGAATGTATACATGGTATTGAATATCAACCTAATGTAACGTTCACATAATAGAATGACAATAAAATGGTAAAGTGGTTGTAACATAGTATAATCTATTTGACATTTTAATTTAGATATAAGCATGTCATTTGGGCCAACAGTGTGTATTACACGTGAATTTGGAGTGCTAAGGGAACTAAAAATTACTAAGTGTTTGTGACAGAAAACAAAAACATATATTATTCAAGCTACCTAGGAAACATTCATAGAGATTTAATTAGAGGGTAAAATTCAGAATATAACCAGCTTCAGTTTGTAGCATGCCGAGAAATTCCCGTGTTAGGTATGTATCTGACAGTTGTAGTATTTGTACACGTCATGTTTATATACAAAGGTTAGCTATTCCCAAGATGAAATGGAGTGTATGAAAAGTCACTATAAAATAAGACTTGGAGTAATTTAATTTGTACCATGGTTTTTACATGATGTGTTAAATTTAATTTGTACCATGGTTTTTACATGATGTGTTAATTTAATTCGACAGTTTTTGTAGTGTATTGACAGGTTCAGTTTCTGCACAAATGTAAGCTATGGCCAACCTATATGTACTTGTGTTTACAGGGTTTGAAAGGTCAGCATTTCTTTTACACCTTTAAGACAAAAACAAAACCCGACTGAACAAATATATGCATTATATTAACATGTATGTGTATGATTGGCAGAAAATGAACAGTGATTTAATCAATATGGGGATAAGACAAGTGGTAAGTATGAGACAACTGGTCTGAATATATGGTTAGAATACTTCAAACTCTATATTTTAAGTGTAGAAAAATTGGTTTGAAATGGACAGCCATGGCAATGTGATGTAGTAAATATTCAAATGTTGTATTTGATTTATAAAGATTCATACCGAGGTGTTCTGAATGTTGCAAAGTAATGTTTAAAATATGAAAAAGGGTGTGCAATGAGTTTCGAATCAAATCTAAAGTCAATACTTTGTATAGTATGTGTTTTGTGGCATGTAATTTGATGCAGATTCATTATATCTCATTGTGCTAAGAGTTATAAACTGCATGATCTTAAAGAATAACAATTAGCAATTGGAAAGGCTACTTAACATGTTAAAATGAACTCTTATGTAATGTATTTGTAATGATCTGCATCATTCAGAAGTACCATAACTATTATGGTGTAGTTTAATATGAAGTCGTTATGTTAATCAATGTTAGTGTAGTCCAATGCAGCTGTCACTTGAAACAAAAAAGTTGAAACAATTATGGCATGAATATAAGTTAAAATTTAACAACCTGAAACAATGATATTGGAATGTGAACTCATATGTAACGATGACTTCTCTTTTTTGGATGGATTTACATTTACAAAATTATTCGAATCCCTTAATTTTACAGTGACGTGGAATAAATAAGAACAAATTGTTATTCAGGCTAAGTTATAGTGGAAATCGAATGCACATAATTCTCCCTGGTATGATTCCCCGTCGCACGGGTCGCACATGCGTATGATAACCTACATCAAACTCCATTGTGATTATTATCAAGTTATTATGATTTATTTTTGTAGATAAATATATCATTATTTGCATGGCAAGGGCCTAAAAGATAGAAACAAATGAATTATACAAATGTAAAGGCTTAAACATACGGTTGTAATACTTAGAAAAAAAACATGTTTGAAGTGGGGCAAAACCTTAAGATTCTCAGCTAAAACATCTTCCATCATGTTTGGTTTTCTAGAATGACGACGAATGAGATTGGCGGGCGTCAAAACAATATAACCATTACTACCATCATTTTCAATGATGACTCTAGAACATTGAGTCAATCCCTATATTGACACACCAAAATAATAATATGAGTATTGATTAATAGAATAAAACGAACAAATAAAATGAATTACAGAGTTGAATACCAGTATAAGATACAAGTGCAACAACAAAAGAAGAAATCAGAAAATACATTATCAGTTTCGAATTCAAACTTTGGTACACTCAAAAGAACAAAGTTTTTTCAGTTTGGTTGAACAAAGTATTATTACCATTTGTTGTTCTGTGAGTGTACCAAACTGAAAAAACTTTGTTGTTATGAGTGTACCAAAGTTTGAATTCGAAGCTGATAATAGGTTTTCAGATATACACTCAAAGGAAGCTACTCTGAAGATTTCTTATTCTGTTGTTGCAATTATATCTTATACTAGTAATAGTTATATTGTTTTGATGTCCGTCAATCTCATTCGCCACCATTCTAGAAAACAACACATAATGAAAGATCTTTTGGGTGAGAATCTTAAGGTTCTGCATCACTTCAAACATGTTTTTTTCTTGAATATTACATTTATATGCCTATGTCTTTACATTTGTATAATTTTTTTAATTTTTTGTCCTTGACATTGAAATATTGATATATTTATCTACAAAAATAAATCATAATAATTTGATGATAATACAATGGAGTTTGATTTTTCTTTGTGGGTTATCATACGCCCGTGCGACAGGGAATCATACCAGAGAGGACTATGTGCATTAGAATTTTACTATAATTTAGACTGTATAAGCTTTCGTTCGTATTCATCCCACGTCACTGCAAAGTTATAGGATTTGAATGATTTTATAAATGTCAATCCATCTAAAAAAGAGAAGTTGTCGTTACATCCGAGTCCATACTCGAATAACATTGTTCTAGGTGATCCATTGATTGCCATGGGACATTATTTTACACCGGCGTATGATCTCATGAGTTCCCCTATCGAATTGATGTTACTTTAATAGACATATTTGTTCTCTTTGTTGATTAAAATTTATTATATTTAGATAATTTGTTACTTTATTTTGGCACAGTTTCCTTGTTATTAAATTGTTTTTTATTCCTTTCCAGTCTTGTTCGCTGCAATCATGATTGTAAAGAGCTTTTCATGGGGACTAATATCACAAATAATTTCTATCCACTTCAATTTTGGCATAATTTCCTTATTTATTTTATTTTTGCTTTACTTGTTAATATGTATTTCTTTTTCATCTATGTACTATTTTTCTGAAGTATTTGTCTGCATTAATGATGGTTGTCTGATTATTTTTGATTTTGATAGCCCATCCATTGTATCTTTATTTATCCCTTATTGTTCGACTCTTTTTGACTTTGGTAGCTCATATCTTGGATCTTTATTTGATTTTGTTGTAGTGCGGTGAGGGTGGTGTTGTAATTAATATATCAGGGAAGTTATTGGCATAATAATCTACTATGGAGACAGTTTTCTTACGCCCTTCCTGCCAATAACACAGTTCTCCGATGCTAGGAGAATTACAAAACACATGGCTATATCTTCAGTTTTTGTTTCAGTTCTTTAGTAGTGCAATTTTATATGACATATGGATACTTATTTTGACGATGTGCAACTTTATATAACACATGGATGCTTATTTTGACAATTAACCTCGTATACCGACATTAAGTATTTGCTATTCTAAAAATTTTAAACATATCCATTGAATTTCATTTTTATTGTTTACCAGCAGTGTCATCAAACATTTTCTCCCTCCATTTTTGTTTTTTTTCCTAAACCCTTTTTCCACTTCAGTTTTGTTGGACATTTTTTAACATTCAGTCTTATTTTGTCATGAAAGTAAACTTACAAGTCAAATGTTCATCCTTTGACATGACACCAATTTTACTTAATGATTCACAACAGAGAACATGGATAATCTTCTTTGGGATTCGAGGCCACAAACCTTTATGCAGCTTTTATACATGTCATAGAAAAAATTATTCATAAGATTTTAAGTATTTGCAACGGAGTTATAATTGAGAAGCTATACTGTATCGTCTAGTATTATGGAGTAATTTTTTCATATTCATGCACATACTACTTACCTAAATATGACATTTCTTGCTGTTTATATCAATCCTCCTTTAGCTTAGCTGCATAAAAAACCATTTTGTTTTTATGTTTGTTTTGAATTTAATTGAATATATTTCCCATCGCATTTTTCATTTCTTAATGGATATTTGTCTCATTTGCACATCTTCATATAATTTAAAGGTATTTAATTATGAGTAGGTAATTCCAAGCTCTTTTGTTGATCTTGCTGGGCTACGGACTAACTATGTAATAGTTCGGTGTGGCAGAAAAATGGTTCACAGTTTCTTGGAGGTAAATCATCTCATACGACACTTCCATAAAGTAAAAGTTGATCACACTCTGTTGGATGCACTACAAGAAATGTTATATATTGCCAGGGGATTTAGCCAGGGGTAAAACCCCAGATAAAAAAAATAACGTTGCTTGGAGTAAAGCCCCTCGCAATGCATAATTTTAAAAAAAATAATTGTGTGGGGAGTCCCCTCGCAAATAACAAAAAGAAAAAATTTTGAATTTTGAAAAAATTATTTGCGAGGGGCTACCCCTCCCTAACGTAAATGGCGTCAAAAAATTATTTTGTAGGTCAGATGGTACAGAATATTGCGAGGGGCACCCCCACACAATTTGAGTGTATAAAGTTACCGAGGGGCACCCCCACGCAACATTCCTGCATGCGTCCCATCATTACTGCGTGTACAGGGTGTTGTTTCCCATTTACTCTGTGCAACAATAATAATTTCTACCAAACCCACACGTTACAATTTCTCATTATATCATCCCCACTCCCCACACCCACTGCCCACTGCTTCCTCTCTCTCATTTACAAAATTACTTCAAACTTGTTCTTTCTTCTTCTTCTTCTTCTTTCCTCTCTCCCATTTACAAAATACTTCATACTTCTTATTTCTTCTTCTTCTTTCTTTATTATAAAAAACAACATATTTATTGATTTTCATGTTTGCATATCCATATTGGATATTATGTCCATTGAGTTTTATTTTCATGACTGCTAGAAAATGGTATGCTTAGTGCATGAGTTTTATTTCAATTTTTACTCAGAAATCTTAGATCATATAAAACAAATTTAATGCTAGTACAATATGCAGGTTTGACAAAGGTTCTTGGCTTCTTCCAGTATCATTGATACCATTGCTGGGTCCTGCTTTATTCTATAAAGATATTATTTAAAAAATATTTAACCTTTTTATTTGTATTAATATAAACAGTATAATTTTTATTTAGAAAATAAGAAGTAAATTTAATTTAAAAAGTATATAACTTATATATATTTAAAAACAATATATTATATAAAATTTAGTTAGTATTTTTAAGTGTATTTATAAAACAGCATAATATATATGTAGAAAATTGCATGTTTATTTTAAAAAAAGTATTTGTTTATTATAAAAGTAATTTTTTATGTATTATATTAATTACGTTTTAATTTAAATTATATTTATTTTTTAAATTTTATTATAATTATTTTTATTTTTATTTTGATCAAATTTTTTTTTATTTTTAAATGGAAAACATTTTGCCAGGGGCTAAATGTGAATGCAAGCTTCTACAATACTATGTTTTGATGAAGACAACTATCATAAGTATGCATCAATAAAGGATGAGCAAAAAGATCAAATAAGCTATGGATCAAGATTGCAACTTTCATGAAGATTAGCTTTGGTTGATTGATCTTCAGATCATAATGGTACAAGTTAAATACTTTTACATTTGATATTTTTTAGTGCTCAAAAATCATATAAACTTTCATTCATACATACTCAAACTTATATATGCATGCCATAAGTTTCACTCCAAAGTAAACTCTTGTTGAAACCTTTTTCAAAGTCTAAATCCTAAATAAAGGTTTTAGGAACCGGGTTGTCCCTATGCAGGAACCGGTTCCCAGCATTCTCAGTTTTCAGCATTCTGTGGTTTACTATGGGGAACCGGGTTGTCCCTATGCAGGAACCGGTTCCCACGTTCAAAATTTGAATATTCTGCTGTAACGTTCAGCAGGAACCGGGTTGTCCCAGGCAGGAACCGGTTCCTACTGAACCAGTGTGTCTCTTCTTGTTAAAATCTGTCCCAAACGAATTCATCTTTCAAACCTTTAACCATTGCATTGTTCTATCAATATGCAACCATTCTAAGAGGCATATAGTCACCTATAAATAACATAATCTTCAGATTTAAATCTCACCTCTTTCATTACAATTTACCACATTTTTGATCATATATTTTCATCATATATTTGCATACAAGTGTTTCATACTTGAACTTTCATTGAAACTTTTTCTACACATTGTTAGAAAAGTTTCTCATTCATACATAAACACTTGAGCACTATATTATATCAGTGTAAATTGTTTTGCTTGAAAGAGAAGATCAATCTTATAGATTGATATATGTTCATCAACTTTCTACTCAAAATATATTTTGTTATTTTTGACTTGCTATCCAAGATTGTTGGAAGTAAGGGTTATTGATTAGTGAGAGGATTGTTCTCATAATCAAGATAGTAAATCCAAGAGGATTGTTCTTGGTGGTTGAAATCTTGTTGTCCAGGATTGTTGGAAACAAGTTAGTGAAAAATCCAAGAGGATTGTTCTTGGTAGTTTTGTTAGAAGATTGTAGGAGGAGTCTTGGTATAGGCTTGTACAAAGATCTAACAATAGTAAAATCTCTTTCGTGTTTGAAAGGGGACTGGAGTACTCTCGGATTGTGAGGGGAACCAGTATACATCATTGTGTTCTTTACTTTTCCGCAATTTACCGCTTTCATCACTATTATCAAGAAAAGAAAAGAACCATTCAAAAGCCTTCAAACACTTAACCAGAAAAATAAGTACAAGTATTCTAAAAACCGGATAAATCTTTGAAAACCTAATTCACCCCCCCTCTTAGGCACACTCTTATAGACTTACAATTGGCATCAGAGCAAGTTATAGGTAACTTGTTCCTAAAGATCCAGAATGGCTTCCGCAAATCAGAATCCAGTTTTTAGAGATGGTGGTAGTAACAACAAGCCTCCATTATTTTGTGGTGAATACTTTGACTTTTGGAAAATCCAAATGAAGGCTCACTTAGAAGCAAAAGGAGAAGAAGTATGGGAAGCAGTCCAAAATGGTCCCTTTGTTCCTACAACTATTGTCGATGGTGTTGAATCAACAAAGCTTAAAGTTTCATGGAACGATGATGATAGAAGGAAAGTTCTTGCTGACAAAAAGGCGATCAGTCTTCTTCATGGTGCTCTTAGTATGGATGAATTCTTCCGAATATCAACATGTACAACATCAAAGGAAATTTGGGATACTCTTGTAGAAACTCATGAAGGTACCGCTGAAGTTAAAAGATCAAGATTGAATACCTTAAGCCAAGAGTACGAACTTTTTAGAATGAAGCCCAGAGAAACTATTCTCGAATTGCAAAAACGATTCGTTCATTTGACAAATCACTTGAAGGCATTCGGTAAGACTCTCCCTACCGAAGAACTAAATTTAAAGGTGCTCAGATCTTTAACAAGAGAATGGCAACCAAAAGTAACGGCGATATCTGAGAAAAAGAATCTATCAAAGATGACTTCCGCAACCCTGTTCGGTAAACTTCAAGAATATGAAACAGAACTTGGAAGACTTGAAACGCATGAAATTCAAATGAAAGATTCAAAAAATATTGCCTTGAAGACAAGAGTCAAGCATCATGATAGCAATCAAGAGGATGAATCCACTAGTGAAGAAGATAATGAGTTTATCAAAAAGTTTGAAAAATTTCTAAGAAAAGAAAAGAAAAAGGAGATCATTAAAGATGAAGTACCAACAAGAAAGATTAAATGCTTTGAATGTGGAGAAAGAGGACATGTCAAAAGTGAATGCCATAAACTTGAAAAGAAGAACAAATATCTCAAGAAAAATAAGGATAAAAAATCAAAGAAAGCATATGTAGCATGGGATGACAATGAAATAAGTTCATCTTCAGATGAAGAACATGCGAATCTTGTATTGGTAGCAACACATCATTCTGATGATGAAGACAATGAGGTTAGTAATGAATTTTCTCTTTTTGATAATGATGTTCAAGATGCTATAAATGAATTGTTAAATGAGTGCAAAATTCTCTATAAAACTATCTCATCTCAAAAGAAAATAATATCATCTTTAGAAGAGAAGGTTAAGATAATAGAAGAAAAAGATGACAAAGAAAAAAATGATTAGTGTTCAAGAAGATAGTGTTGCATGCAAGAATTGTGAATCACTTTCTGTTCAAATTGTTCAATTAAAGAGAGTCCTTGAAAGGTATGAAAAAGGACAAATTGGGTTGAAAGGTGTCCTTAGGCAACAAAGATTCCCTAATGATAAAAGTGGTCTTGGATATACAAAGTCTAAACCAAGTACTAGTAAAACTATCTTTGTAAAGGCAAGTGAACAATTCAACAAATTGGATAAAGCACAAAAGGTTCATCATCATCCTAAAAGGTTTCCTAAAAAGAAACCATATGTTCCTAGATATAGAAGTAACTTTGAACCTACTTGTTTTTATTGTGGTATTATTGGTCACACACCCAATGCCTGTTATGTAAGGAACTTTAGTGTTCCTAGTGGACATTATGTATGGGTGAAGAAAGGAACTAACTATGATGGACCCAAAGCCACTTGGGTACCAAATCAAACTTAATTTGTTTTGTAGGTTTGCTTGAGGACCACTTAAAATCTATGGTGTTTTTATCAAGTGGTGGTTCTAAGCATTTGACGGGAGACATGAACTAACTTTCAAATCTAGTTTTTAAGTCCAAGGGTGATTTCACATATGGAGAATACCTTAAAGGAAGAATTCTTGGCATTGACAAAGTTGGAGCACTAACTTTCATATCCATTGAGGATGTACTTTATGTTGAAAGACTAAAGCAAAATCTTCTAAGCAAAAGTCAACTTTGTGACAAAAGCTTCAAGATCAAATTCACTAAGGAAGAATGCTTGATCATTGATGAAGTCACCAATGAGGTAAAACTCATAGGTAAAGAATTATTTGTGCTCATATTTTATAATAATTTATCTTTTTCCCATCCTTTTTGATAATGACAAAGGGGGAGAAGATATTTGTGTATATGTGTATGCTTGCTTGTACCTAACATTTGCAGCCATAAAGAAATAATATTTCTCAAGAATCAAGGGAGAGCTTTGATCAAGGGGGAGTTATCAAATTTAGGGGGAGCATTCACATAAGAGTATTACACTTCATATTTCAAAGGTTGTCATCATCAAAAAGGGGGAGAATGTGAATGCAAGCTTCTACAATACTATGTTTTGATGAAGACAACTATCATAAGTATGCATCAATAAAGGATGAGCAAAAAGATCAAATAAGCTATGGATCAAGATTGCAACTTTCATGAAGATTAGCTTTGGTTGATTGATCTTCAGATCATAATGGTACAAGTTAAATACTTTTACATTTGATATTTTTTAGTGCTCAAAAATCATATAAACTTTCATTCATACATACTCAAACTTATATATGCATGCCATAAGTTTCACTCCAAAGTAAACTCTTGTTGAAACCTTTTTCAAAGTCTAAATCCTAAATAAAGGTTTTAGGAACCGGGTTGTCCCTATGCAGGAACCGGTTCCCAGCATTCTCAGTTTTCAGCATTCTGTGGTTTACTATGGGGAACCGGGTTGTCCCTATGCAGGAACCGGTTCCCACGTTCAAAATTTGAATATTCTGCTGTAACGTTCAGCAGGAACCGGGTTGTCCCAGGCAGGAACCGGTTCCTACTGAACCAGTGTGTCTCTTCTTGTTAAAATCTGTCCCAAACGAATTCATCTTTCAAACCTTTAACCATTGCATTGTTCTATCAATATGCAACCATTCTAAGAGGCATATAGTCACCTATAAATAACATAATCTTCAGATTTAAATCTCACCTCTTTCATTACAATTTACCACATTTTTGATCATATATTTTCATCATATATTTGCATACAAGTGTTTCATACTTGAACTTTCATTGAAACTTTTTCTACACATTGTTAGAAAAGTTTCTCATTCATACATAAACACTTGAGCACTATATTATATCAGTGTAAATTGTTTTGCTTGAAAGAGAAGATCAATCTTATAGATTGATATATGTTCATCAACTTTCTACTCAAAATATATTTTGTTATTTTTGACTTGCTATCCAAGATTGTTGGAAGTAAGGGTTATTGATTAGTGAGAGGATTGTTCTCATAATCAAGATAGTAAATCCAAGAGGATTGTTCTTGGTGGTTGAAATCTTGTTGTCCAGGATTGTTGGAAACAAGTTAGTGAAAAATCCAAGAGGATTGTTCTTGGTAGTTTTGTTAGAAGATTGTAGGAGGAGTCTTGGTATAGGCTTGTACAAAGATCTAACAATAGTAAAATCTCTTTCGTGTTTGAAAGGGGACTGGAGTACTCTCGGATTGTGAGGGGAACCAGTATACATCATTGTGTTCTTTACTTTTCCGCAATTTACCGCTTTCATCACTATTATCAAGAAAAGAAAAGAACCATTCAAAAGCCTTCAAACACTTAACCAGAAAAATAAGTACAAGTATTCTAAAAACCGGATAAATCTTTGAAAACCTAATTCACCCCCCCTCTTAGGCACACTCTTATAGACTTACACTAAACTCCAAGCAAATATAAAACTATTGCATTTTGCGAGGGGCTTCCCCCCAAGCAAAATATCTGACGCATTCTGATCCAGTAGCTGACTACTAGTCTGTGCCTATATCTGCATGTTGCAGGTTGGAAAATGGTGAATGCATTTAGCGAGGGGGTTCGCCCCAGGCAAATTAGCGAGGTGTAAAGCCCCTCAGAATAAAATTTGCGACCCCATGTTTTCCTAGGGGAGCGGTCCCCTCGCAAAATTTGTATTTGTGAGGGGGTTTTGCCACTTGTGAGGGGTTTAGCCCCTGGCAAAATGGGTTTTTTCTTGTAGTGATGAACCTTGTAACTCTTTTATGTTTTGTTTAAGTTTGTAACTATTTTAAGACATATGATATTTTTAACCACTTTATTCTTACTTGTTTGTGTCTGTGTTTTTTTTTTCTTTTCAATTTTTGTACATAAGCATTGTGATTTTCTTAACTACTTTATTCTCCATTGTTTGTTTGTGTTTGTCTTAATTTTTGGACTTATTTTTGGAAAAGAAGGTTGGAGATAAATCGTCACTATCGGTCGTCTGTGTTGTTGAAAATAACTTCATACATGTCAATATGGTGGTCAATGAAGTTCTTGTCGAAAATTTTAATCGATAAATATTGTCTCTATACAATATTGTATTTTAATAGTTTAAAATCATTTTTTTATTGGTACCTATGTTATTTGTTTTACTTTAATAGTTGGCCACAGAGTGTGAAGGAGATGATGTGTGGGATTTTGAGTTGAATACTTTGAAAATAAAGAGAAAATGATGGTTGGGCTTGGCATGTTGTGATTTGTAGTTGATGAGTTCGAAAATCCATTTATATATTAATGGGTTAAATGCAATTCCCCCTGCCATTAGGGCGTGTCTCAGAATTGCCCCCTGAACAATTTTTTTAAAGATCACACCCTTATAAAAATGAAAACCCAGTTTCACCACACCCTTTTACTACCAGTGCTGACTGGGCATTTGACTATTGGATGACGTGGCAAAGAACCAATGTTGACTGTGTTTTCTTTAGATTTCTAGGGTAAGCTTCCTCCCCCAATCTGAAAATTGCTCGTACGAGATTCATTTCCATCCCTGTGCTTACCCTGTTCTTCCTCGTCCGTTCAATTCGTTCATCGCAGAGCCATGGTTGGAAGCAGTTCACGCACGAGCACGGTTGGGTCTGTATCATCGCATGATTTGCCCAGATGTGGGTGTGGTAAAACGATGAAGATGTGGAGAGCCAACACAGTGCAAAACCCCAATCGAAAATTCTGGAAATGTCGAAGCGCTTGGGTGAGTATGTTTATGTCATCATTTAATATTGATTTTTCTATATGCTAACTCAGGTTCCATCTCCTTTTGTGTAGACTGGGAATAGTTGTGAACTTTTTCTATGGGATGATGAAATACTCCATTTCAGCAAAGGAGAAACTGTCACTTCACCATTTTGTAAGAAGTGTGATATACTGCAAATGAAACTGGAATCAGTGTCAAACAAATTGGAGAAAGCGAAGATGAAGGTTGAAGTTCAGAAAAGGAAAAACATGCAGCTTAGGATAGCACTTGTTGTGTGTTGTATGATTGTTGGTTGTATTTACAATTTCATGTAATCTGTCTAATTTAGTTAGGGTTGAATGATGTAATTTTCAATGATGTGTAATATACTTGGAAACATGTTTTTAATGGAAGGAGCTTCTTGCTTTTTTTAACAGTTTAATTAGGTATCAATTTGCTGAGGCACACTACTGCATAATTCTGTAATAACCAAAAGCGCATATGTGTGTAATTCAAATCATATATAAATAACAGAAATGCATAATTGAGTTGATACCAAAAGCACCAAATGTGCATAATTCAGTTTACATCAAAAGCACCAAATGTGCATAATTATGTTTACATGAAAAGCACCAAATGTGCATAATCCAGAAAACCACTTAATGCACAAATGTGCAATTCAGTCAATACAAAAAGCACATATGTAAACAGACATAGTGCATAATTAGTTCATTACAAAAGGCACCAAAATGTGCAACAGACATAGTAAACAGACATAGTAAACTACAAGTCATTGATAGACTTCTTTTTTGGGGTCTTCTTCAAATTCTTCTTAGGAGTAGTCTTCATCTTCCTTTGTGATTCATTGCTATCTTCTTCTCCTGTTATCAAAAATGGCTGTTCTGGTGCAGACCCAGGGCCTGTGAAAGGTTTTGGTTTTTTAAACCAATTTTCCTTAATTCTCTCACTGACCCTCTTTCTCACTGATTTCACTTGAGCTTTTCCTTTGGTTTTGGCACTGACTTCAGCTGGAGTTGGTTTGACTTGACTGATTTTGACTACTCTTGGCCTGCCTTATCTTGGATTGACTACTCCTGCATTGCCTTCACTTGGATTGCCCTCACTTGCATTGCCCTGACTTGCATTGGCTTCACATGTTCTGACCTCAGTTGGATTGGCCTCATTGACCACATTTGTTTTGGCCTCATTGACCTCATTTGTGTTGACTGCACTAGCACTTGGAGTGTCTACACTTGCATTAGTAGCAGTCCTCAATTGTCCTTTTTTCTACAACATAATTACACTATCAGAAGTAGAATTTAAAGCATAAAGCAATATCAATATCCATTTAGATCATACCTTTCTTTTCAAGGCACTTGGATCTTGCACCTTGCTCTTGCATGACTTAATATTATGCCCAATCTTGTCATATCTAGTGCACCTATAAGACACACCAGGTAGTCTCCTCCTAGCACCTTCCTCTCCAGTTTCCCTAATCCTCAATTTCCTTGGTCTACCAGGACCCTTTTTAAAGTCAGGAGGCAAGAGATCTTCACTTTCAACAATAGGCCACATGTCCTGTCCATTTATAGGACTAATAGGAAAACCATAACACAAAGCATATTTCTCCCTACTATAACATTCATCAACAAACAACTCTGGATTTTGCTGTCTAAATCCTAGGGCAGCAACAACATGCCTACAGGGTATACCAACTAGCTGCCAAAAATTACATGAGCATGACCTTTTAGCTATGTCAACTATGAATTCTTGGCTGTTATAAGCATGTGTGACTTGAAATTTTTCCCCCATTGCCCATGTTGGTAACCACTGACCACTCATAGCTACCTCAGCATCTAGTCTCCTCCTAGGGATTGACATGATTTTGTGTGGCCATTTATCAAGTTTCAAAGTAGATTGGCTACACCTATTCATTAGATATTTCCTAATCCACTCACACATTGTCAAAATTGGTTTATCCCTAGCACATAAGATTGTTGCATTAAAGGATTCAGAGATATTATTCATTAAAACATCACACCTAGGATAATAGCTAAAAGCATGCTTACACCAATATTTAGTATGCACTCCCATTAGCCATTCCCAAGCTTGTGGATCTACTGCCTTTAATGCAGTCATCTTCTGCAAGAATGCTTGATGGTATGTGGCCTTGGCTGCTCCCATCATTAGATCTCTTATAAGTGCTCCTCCACCAAACATTTTCTTGAAATTTGCATACAAATGCCTCAAGCAAAGTCTGTGCTCAATTCTCTCAAACATTTCCTCAAATACAGCCACCAAACCCTGCAACAATGATAAATAACACTGTATCACATATTTAGTTTAAAAACAAAACTAAAAGTATATAAACAAATGTTGGAGGCAATACCTTTTGCTGGTCTGAGATAAATACATATCTCTTCTCTATTCCAATATCTTCCATTAACAGCTGTATAAACCACTTCCACGATTCTTTTGTTTCTGTTTCAACAACCCCAAAGGCCAATGGAAAATATTGATCATTGGGGTCCCTTCCCACTGCTATCAACAACTGACCTCCATACTTAGTCTTCAAATGACAGCCATCCACCCCAATAAAAGGTCTACAACCATGTACGAACCCTTGTTTACATCCCTCAAAACAGAAATAGAAAGAACCAAACCTTGGTTGGATGGAAGGTGGTGGTCTCTCAATGTTGATCTTTACAGTGTTTCCAGCACCCACCCTATGCAATTCAGCTGCATACCTCCACAAATTTGAATATTGCTTGTCTGCATCCCCTTCTATCATTTGTCTTGCTATCATTTTTGCTTTCCATGCCCTGCCCACAGTGATCCCCACTCCATAATTTTGCCTCATATCTTGAATAATATCACTGATCCTCAAGTTGTCACAGGTCTGCATTTTCTTTACAACTGCCTTGGCAACCCACTTTGAATTTGCAGTTTTGTTATCCAAAACCCTAGCACATGTGTGGGTGTCCTTTATAGTTTTAATTGCATAAGTGTGCTTGTGGCCCACTTTGGAACAAAGCATTAAAAAACCACACTTGGCTTTACATTCAACTCTCACCCTATACCCCTCATTTTTTACAAATGTTATTTCCCTACCATTTAAAACTGTCCACTCACGTATAGCCTCCCTAAAGTCATCTAGGGAAGTGAACTCCATACCCCACTTAAACTTAAAATCCTTTGTAAGTTGTTCTTTCTTGAACTTTTCAAACTTAGGCTTTTTGTCATCTTCTGAGTTATCAGGGTCAGAACTGTTAAGCTCTTCACTAAGGTATTGCTCCTCCTCCTCCTCATCATCATATTTCTTCTTCTTTGGACATGGTAACAAGCCTGCAATGACTGGACCCTCCCTAATTGGTACAGTTACATCAATACCATCAAGATCATCAAACCCATCAACAATGGCAGTTGTCCTTTCATCCTCACTATCATTAAAACCTTCAACAACCTCTTCATCACTAACCTCTAAATCAGACACAAACTTAGGGGTGACACCAACTACACTTGGATCATGTTCCACAAAAATTTCCCCATCCACTTGCATCGCACAAGCATATGCAGCAAAATCATAGGCATCCCCATCATTTCTAATCTGAAAGTAATTAGGGTCTATGTCAACTATCTTGGTCCACAACCTAAAAGAACCTTCTAAGTACCCCCAACCAGTTACTAAGTTAAGAACATGATGCATTGTCCACTCCTCTATATGTTCCCCAGAAACCAGAGTAGAAACACCACCCCTATAAATCGTTTCACCATTATTATCAATAAACTCTCCTCCATGTCGAAATACAGCATTAAAAAGTACATTGGGCTGAAATGTAAAACGTAATGTAAGAAAAAAGTTTGCAAACCATGATACAAGCAAGTTATAGACATCAATTAATGGAACTAACCTCTGAACATTCACCGTTGCCGTCCATTGATTCGTCTTCCTCCACTTCCTTCTGCTTCCGAGTCGTCTTCTCCAACACAAACAATGAACCCTAGAATTTCTATTTCACGGGGGGTAAACATAAAGAAAGGTTCACGAATTTTAATTTTAAAAATTGGTTCTTTGCCACGTCATCCAATAGTCAAATGCCCAGTCAGCACTGGTAGTAAAAGGGTGTGGTGAAACTGGGTTTTCATTTTTATAAGGGTGTGATCTTTAAAAAAATTATTCAGGGGGGCAATTCTGAAACACGCCCTAATGGCAGGGGAAATTGCATTTAACCCTGTATTAATTGATACAGATACTAGACATGCAGACATTTCTAATTTTTTTGCAAGATTAATTTAAACTTTAAATATAATTATTATTAACACATTTTAAATACATTTTAGTGTGGCGGAAAAACGGTTCACAGTTTCTTGGAGGTATATCATCTCATACAACACTCCATAAAGCAAAAGTTGACCACCCTTTGCCAGGTAGTCCTTGTTACTCTTTTATGTTTTTATTTTGTTACTATTATAAGCAATATATATTCTTAACCACTTTATTCTTCCTTACTTATGTGTTTTTTTTCTTTTAATTTTTGTAAATATTTTCGGAAACGAAAGTTGAAGATAAAATGTCACTATCCGCCGTCCGTGTTGCTAAAAATGACCTCGTACATGTCAATATGGTGGTCAATGAAGTTGCTATCAAAAATTTTAATCGATAAATATTATATCCATACAATATTGTATTTTAATAGTTTAAATCATATTTTCTATAAGTACTTATGTTATTTGTTATGATTAATTTTAATTAAAAGAGACATTTTGTCATCTTTAAGACGGATGTTTCTACTAATCACCACCCACAAGTATGAGAAGATGAATCTTTGCATCATTATGAAGTAATACTTCAATTTGAAAATAAAATTAACAAGTATTCCACTAGCTCCCTCGAGTGGAAAAAAATCAACATCATTTTAATCATCACTACGGAGATAGGAAAATTACATCTCTTTTATAGTGATGACTCATGTCTAATCTCTTTGAAAAAACTTTTAAAAGAAAAGCCAAAGTGGCAAGAAGTTTTGAATGAGTTTTTGTATTTTTTAGTCTTATGAAAAGAGTTTGAGATGCTTAATGTGTTTTGATTTTTGAAGCATTTAATAAAGAATTTCAAAGATATTGGTTTGGACCCAATGCAAGCTGATGGAGGAAGTCATTCATACTGGCCTCAGAAATTTAACAGGCTGCAAAAGGAGATTATTGAACTCTGGGATGCTTGTAATGTTTCATTGGTTCACAGAACTTACTTTTTCCTTCTCTTCAAATGGGATCCCTTATATTCTATTTATTTGGAGGTAGAGCGCAGAAGAAGACTATCATATCTTTAGCAAACTTCTTCACTAGGAAATAAGACTCTTGAAGATGGAAGAACCCTTACCCCTTAGTCAAGGTAACATTTCAAATATAAATGTTTTATGAAAGAAACTGGAAACACGACACCGACACTGACAAGTCGCATCGATAATAATGAAAAAATGAATAAATTAAACGAAATTACAAGGAATAAATCTTTTACTTTTTTTTTTGACAAGGAATAAATTTATTACCGTCGCATCAATAATAATGAAAAAATGAATAAATTTAACGGAATTACAAGGAATAAATCTATTACTTTTTTTTTGACAAGGAATAAATCTATTACTTACGCACTAATTCTTGGAACTTGCAGGGAGCATGTTCAAAGGCTTATATTGGGAATAAAGCATCTAGCTGCAACATATTATTCTATTCAGCAAGAATGCAGCCTTTGAAGTTATAATCATGAAACTGATCCCTAGAGTATCAGTCATGGAGAGCATTGGTTCACTGAGAATAATTGGAGCTTGCAGGCTCATGAAACTTTTCAGTATTTTATTGCTTCCGTCTCAAGTCAAGATAGGCAGTGGTAGATGTAGCTTCTGCAGTTTCGTTCCGAGAATGATCAGTCCACGAAACAACAAGGTTGAGCTGTTGGTGACTCAATCAATGTTGAAGTCTCAAGGAATAAAGAATTTAGGCTGCCGTCCATCTTGCGCAATACGGTTTATTTCTATCATGAACTAAGTTATTAGATCCTATGGCACTCAAAGGAACTCGTGTGCGATCGAGGAAGAGTCTTCAAAGGTAGTTCTGAGATGGAGGAGAGGTATATCTCAGTTGCTTCTGTTTGGTGCAAGAGATGGTAACTCAGTAGAGTAATTTAGAGGGTTCTGTAAGGCATTGCCTTAGATGCGTGAAAGTATTTGTAACCAGTTACAATTTGGTCATAATTTTCCAGCGTCAATCTGCGAGTGTGGTTTCGCTGTAGAGGAAAAGTTGAGAAAAGAAAAACCGGATCTTCGGATAGAAATGGTGAGGTGATTACTGTGGTAGTAAGTGAATGGATGGTGGTTTTGGAAAGTTAGAGGCTTTAATATCCGGTGGTTCTTAGATTGAGATTTCTTCGCACAAGAACTTGCATTGTTTAGCAATATGTAATAAAACTCATATGCCTTTGAATGGCCTGATTGGCATGTGTTGAAGGTTTTAATGGATGATTATTTGGATTGCTTTGGTGATCCTGAAACAATTGGAAAGGTGAGCAGATCCTGGATCATGCCATAGATACTGAATGATCCAGCAAATGTCGCCAAAGTGAAGATCTTTTATAACGAGCTTAATCTCGAGGGTGTATTCAAGGAGTATGAGAGTGCAAGCTATGAGAAGCTTGTAACCTCCATTGAAGCGCATTCCAGCAAAGCAGTTCAAGCCAGGAGCCTCAGTGCATAAACAGTTAGAATGCTTTGGTTGCTACAAGTCTTCTAGTTAATAGCTCCTTGTCCTCTATGTAAAATCATGTTAATTCTTCAGTCTAGTTCTACTATATATGAGATTGTGAAATGTAAATTATCCTGGTGATTTTGTTGAGCTTCTCCAAAAATAATTCATAACAGTCGAGTATTATCCAATTTACAGGCAATAGTCGTAATATCTACTTTTAATATAATAAAGTAGAATACATATGAAATCCTATCATTATCCCTCTAATCACCAATTTGAGGGTGATAATCGAGGACATAACGGTAATTGCATCTCCTTTATTATTTTAATTAATAAATTATATTCCTTAATCATTGGGTAACCTTTTAGTAACCCTTTTATATTTTTCCATCATTACTAACGTGTAAAACTTCCTTGGAATTGTGCAAAATTCCTTGGAATACAGCAAAACAACCTCCATGCTTCTCTTCTTAGATTTCTGAGAAATCCTTCAATTTTCTCTCCTTAATCTACCATCATTACTACCGTTTGGAAAATATCAATTTGCAGCATGCTTTATCACAAACCTCCTTGGAACTGTACAAAACTATTTCCATTCATCCCCCTCTTAGAATTTTACAAAACTCTTCAAATTATACTCTCATTAATCTATATATTATGGCATCTGATTTCGTCCCACTTCCAGATTTTTTTTCAACCATTCCTTCATTACAGTAATGTTGTTGTTCGTCTTCACTGTTTTCCCTCGAATTTTTTTCCATGTTTTCCTTTCTATCTACAATTCATACCAATGGATCCTGGTCTTCTTAAATTCGCAGCATGGTTGCATAACAAAATTCCCCTTTAATCACCACCCATCATTTATGCATACGATTGAACCATTTAGGTTTTAGAGGATTTGTGTTTATTAACCTAATGTAAACTGTTTCTTAACTTTTAGGTATTTTTTCATATGCTTTAATTGGATGGTGATGGCTGATTCGTTGTCTTTTTTTTCCGATCTGTACAGAGGAAGCGTTGGTCTGGATGTTGTTAAAATTGTGGCTTCCATACCGTTCCAAAGATTGAAACTGGTGGTTGTTTTATTTCGGTTGGGTTCATAACATCATTATAAGTGGTGATGTAAGAGCAAAAATTAATTAGGTTTTTCTCTAGCTTATTAATTCATCAAAGTTTTATAAGAGATTTATGATTTGGTCTCTATTGTGTCACTTCCTAAATTTTAAATTTAATGTTGATTTATTTTAATCTTTGATAAAATATTGACTGCATTTGTTGCATCAAAAGCAAGATGTTAATCTCTTAGAATACATTAGTCTGGATATATGACTTTATTTTTCTACCTGCTAATGTCTTAGAATACATATACATTCAATTTCATGAGGTAAAATTGATGGTCACCTCTGAACTTTTCTCTAAAAATTACAGGAGGAGCTGCTCCAATTTAGTTTCATATATATGAAGGATAAAGTGATTGTTGAATTAGTTTCTTTAAATTATTAATGTTATTGACAAAATATATCAACTGCGTTGCCATGTGTATGTGATTCTCTGATAGCATTCTTTTCATGTTGACAAAGGTGTATTTCTATGAAATGGTGTCACTAAAATTGTTTAAAATATAGTAACAAAAAGTTTAATTTTTATTTCATTATTTTAAAATTGAGTTAAGATTGACTTAAATTACTAAAGTTATTTAAAATATAATAACGAAAAGTTAAGTTTCTATTTCATTATTTTATAACGGAAAATTGAGTTAAAATAGCAATAAATTATAATTGATTCTGACGACAATAAAAAATGTATAGAGCGGGATTTGTAATTTGCAGCAATAAAAATCTATAATTATTAGTAAATTATTATTATCTTTATTTTTTATTTATTATGGCTATATTGTGATAGGAAGGCTAAATATATTTAAGTTAATATGTTTTTTTTTTGGCTTTATACCACCGGTTTAGTCCGGTTCGGGGGCGAGTTCTGGCATCAAGTGGTTCCATCCCCCTCCCGATCGCAGTTGCGGGGGATCGAACCGTGGTTCTCCCTACCAAGTCCAGCGCCAATCACCACTGGACCAACTAACGATTGGTTAAGTTAATATGTTTTCAACACAACTCTCTTAATTACAAAACAACAAAAATTTGAGACCATGGTATAATCAAATCGATCATCATCGATAATAATAATAATAACTAATAAATTATAAAACAATATTTGTAATTTGACATAAAAACTTAATACTATATATATGCAAGTTAAAATCTAAACTTTTAATAATTGTAATTGTAATATTTATTTAAGGAAAGAAAATATATTTATTTTTAACTATGACATTTACTATTATAATAACCTATGATACTCACAAAAAATGAGAGCATTTATAATAAATCTATTAATTGATTGCTGTAATAAATCAATTCATGCCCTATATGATTTCTCACATATATTATACATCAAGACTCAATTAATTACCATCATTATTAACTTTTATTCTAATCACGCACGACTCACACCAAATGCAATTCTTAATATTAAACCCTTGATAATATATGGAACAATTCATCTGAAATCATATCAATTTTATAAGGAAAGTTTTATTGTCTAATATAATCATTTAATTATTTTATTTATTTTTTGTCATAATCAATGTTGTCTTTTAATATTTTTTATTTGAAGTTATACTGATTAAATTCAATGTGTTAAACAAAAGAATAGATTGATTTTATATACATTCATCCACATGCTGAAAAATTAAATGACCCAATAGAGGTAGATATTAGCTGTAGGTGATAATAATTGAATTTAGGTGATAATAATTCATTTTATAGGTACAAAGTTTTTCAATATCTAAAAGCAATCATTATGCTTAATTAATCATAAAAAAAAAGTAAAATTCAAACATAATATCAATAAATATAACTCTCTACCTTCCATACAATACAAATAAAATAAATAATATCTTGACATAATTCAAACTCAAATGGAGGAATCAGAAAAGTATGAAATAATTAAAAATAAACGTACAAAAAAGATTTTATATAGAATTAAAAATTAAATGCATACAAACATATTCTCATATTTTCAATGTCTTCATTACCTAAACATGCACCTAAACATGCACTATTATAAGGTTGACATTAATTTTAATATCCATGAAAAAATAGTTGATATTAATTTTAATTTTAATTTATTCCTTTAATATTCATAAAACTATCAAATATTTCGTACAAACAGAAAGTTGGTATTGACCCCTTTTTTCTATAAAAATTAATTCAATCAATTATATGTAATTTTTTAAAACAAAAATATCATATATTTGATAAAAATAATATATGATATTATGACATGATACAACGAAAAATAAAATTGACTTGAAAAAATGTTAACATTTTTATATTAAAATATTAGTATTTTTTTTATTAAAATGTTAGCATTTATACTAAAATATGATACAAATATTTGTTAATACAAAAAAAAATGAGTGACAAAAAAATTTCTTATGAAACACACAAATTTATTATTCTTCTTTATATTTAAAACAATAATTTAATATATCAATTATAAATCTTATTCAATATATTATAAAACAGTCATTTAATTTTACGGGATACATTTAAAATATTAATTAATTAATTCAATTTTATTTTAGTTTTTCAAATTTGTTTTTGACTTAGAACAAAATGTATAGGAATAAAATGTAAAACATATTTAATTTTAAAATTTATTTCACATGAGTGTTATTGAATACCAATTAATATAATCATTTGATTTCTAACCAATAAATATATTTGATCACTTATTTGTCTACATTATTAATCTTCTTTTATATGTATTCTACTAAAGATACACACGCCGTAAAGAAACATATGAGATGTCTAATAATAATTATGAAATTATTTCTTATAGCAATCAAACTAATTAATTGTATTTTCATAATAAAAATAATTAATAGCTATATTAAACTAATAAGGAATCAATTATCACCATAATTATATTCTTATACTAATTAATACTAATTAAACTATTTTCCACACCTTAATTGTAATTTTTATCTTAACTATTTTCATAATTACTTTCATTTATTTTATTTTTATTTTTAGTCCTATATTATATTTTTTTCTTCAGTTTTCATTGTCTTAATATCTTCCATAACATAGAAAATAGAGGAATAAAATTAAACAATATGAATAATTTTTCAAATGATAATTTTAATCATTAAAGTTTCTAATCGAATATAATTATTATTACAGTTTTGAAAATATTGTTAACAGATTTCATTTTTTTCTTATTTTCACAAGTCTTATTGTGAAAAAGATTAATCAAAATGATAATATGATACTATGATATTATTTAAAGATTAATAAATAAAATAAATCTATTAAATATGTTAACCATTTTTTAAATAAATACATTTAATGCAATCTACTTTTAATACAATAAAGTAAGTATACTATCAATTTTACTTAATTATCATAATTAAAACAAGGATTAATACCTATTTTCACCCCTGCCATATGGGGTGTAGTTGAACTCATGCACCACAGAATACATGTGAAACACCTTATCACTGGGCTACGCTTCACATTGTGTTATAGTTTTGACTTAACTATATTATAATAGACAGTGTTAATGTTACATTATTAATAGGAAGGATTGCTTACCACTGGGTCGCTTCACATTGTGTTAGTTTTGACTTATACTATTAAAGTTAATTAATTAGAATATATAAACTAAATTAAATTAATATAAAAAAATATTAATTAATAATGTTAACAGTAAAATATAAATTAAAATAGTATTAATTATAAAATATAAATTAAATTAAACTAAATTAAATTAATATAAACTAATATTAGTTAAAATTAATTAATTTATTTATATTTTATAATTTAATTAAGTTAAACAGTAAAATAAATATTAATTATTATTTTATAATTTAACTAATAAATATTAACTAATAACTAATTATTATTAACTAATAATTATAATATTAAGTAATAATGTAAACATTAACATTAATCTTAATAACGTAGCAGCAGTTATTATATACTTTCTATGGGAACTGTAGTACAAAAAACGTACCACAGCATAGTGGTAAGGTGTTTCACATGTATTCTATGGTGCATGGGTTCAACATTCCATGAGACCATTTTTTAAACTTTGATATTTAACATTTGAAGAACTAAAAATGCCACGTGGAATTAAATTAAATAAAAAATAATAAGAATGCCACGTAATTTTTTGATGATGTGGCTGGCTAAAGGTCCAAGTTGAAACTTTTAAAATTTGTTAAGGTAATAATTGCAACTTTTTTTTTTCAGGGGAGTTTTTCAAATACACCCCATATGGCGGTATTAACCCTTAAAACAATTTAATAATCTTTTTTTAGTACCTAAATGTGATTTTGCGTTAAAAATTTATTAATTAAAAATTAATTCTTTAATAATTATTATTAATGATAGACTAATTAATAGTACAAATAAATTCAAATAAGTGATTGAGATAAATAAGAAAAATGTAAGAATATCTCTTCTTAGGGGGATGTGAAAAAAATTAGGCATTAATAGAGGTGCTAAGTATTGGGTTTTAATATATTAAAGATTATCACACAAAATTCATAAATGAATGGAGAGTTTATATATTTCGATTCTATGAATCACTTCCATTTCACACAAAATCGACATTGATTTATCTAAGGTTAGAAACTCCAAATGTTTTATTCTTTCTATTAACAAATAAAAAAAAAATTAATTTAATTTTTAAATCAAATTATACTAAAATAGTAGAGATAAGTGAATTATATTAAAGTCAATTATTGATAAAATATTGTTTTTCAACAGCAAATCAAATCTGTTAGGGTATTAGATTTTTTGTAATAAAAAATATTAAAAAATTAATTTTTATTATTTATTATAAATCAATTAAAAATAACTTTTTGGAAACATGATTGTAGGTTAAATCATTTTTATGATAATGAGAGTTAATTGAAAACGTGAATATTAGATTTCTTTAATGGAAAATCAAATTAAAAAGCTAAATACAAAATAATTATTTTTTCTTTTATTTTTAAGAAAAATAAAAATAATTTACATTGACAACTAATAATTAATTGGATTATGCGAAATTACAAAATTATTTTAAAAAGATAGATTGATAATTTCACAATTGTTTAAAACTATCTTTCGGTATCAATAAATATTTATTAAACTCTTTTTAATTGTTATTTCATAAAAAAATACTTATATTTATATATAATTTATAAATTTTGCTATAGTTTTCATTATTAATTAATCAATAATCCTCATGTTTAATTTTGGGATACATTTAAAATATTAATTAATTAATTCAATTATATAAAAGAGAATAATTATATCGGAATAAGTTACAAATATTTTTATAAACAGGAAAAAGTTTATTGTTGATACAATTATTTTTATAAACGGTAATATGTTATAGATATTTTTATAGACGAGAAAAGTCAATTGTTGATACAATTATTTTTATAAACAGAAATAAGTTACGAATATTTTTATAAACGGGAAAAATTCAACTGTTGATACACTTATTTTTATAAATGAGAATAAATTACAAATATTTTTAAAAACGGGGAAAGTCTACCTTAATACAATTATTTTTAAAAACGGGACTAAGTTACAAATATTTTTATATACATGAAAAAGTCAACGATTGATACGATTATTTTTATAAACGGAAAAAAGTCAATTGTTGATACAATTTTTTTTTATATAAATGAAAATAAATTTCAAATATTTTTATAAACAGAAAAAAGTCAATTGTTGATACAATTTTTTTATATAAATGAAAATAAATTTCAAATATTTTTATAAATGGATACATGGGTCATAAAACGTTATTCTGCCCTGCAAAACCACATAGGTGAGACGTGGAGGACACGCGGGCATTTTATGAATGAAAAAAGTCAATTGTTGATACAATTATTCTCATACATTCTTCAACGTAAATTCTATGTATATCATGACAACTACAACCTGAAAAATTAAATTAATATTTATATAACAATTATCATTTAAGACATTTATTTTTCTCTTAATTCATATATATCGACTTTGCGCGACCCGTGCGCACGCACGGGTCCTTTACTAGTTTATTAGGATAAATTGAAGCATTGATATACCCCTCAACTTGATTCAGTAGAATACAACTGATGACATTCTTCAGGTGTTTTTTTAGGTGTTCTTTAAGAGGCCTCATGAAACTCTAATCCTTAAAGACTATAACACAGGCTGATCAGTTCATGTTGCATATGCAGCCAGCTCGAACAGATTTAATTTTCAGATTGTATTCCCCACTTATCTTTAAGCAATATGATATTTGGTATCAAATTTAACGGTTGTATGCTATAATGGATAGAAATTGCATTATAACAGTATTAAGGTAAAGTATGTTTATATATGGTAGTTTGTTTGAATTCTGTTATGCTAGCTACTGTTAAGAACTTTTGACGCTAAATAGAGTATCAGGGTGATTTAAATTCCTCTACGCATGTGACTATGCTCAACTTATTCATTTTTTTCTCAAATTTCTTAATGATGTTGAAGTGTCGGCCGTATTTGGAGTATCTTAGTGAATGTTTATTAAATTTGCAACTTGATAATTGTGACAATTGGAATTGGCCTACAGATATGTGCAATACTAGAGGATCTAAGGATACAAAATTTTCATTGGAATTTGAAGATGAGACTAGGAAAGTTTGATAAGAACCGCCTCAAGCAAAGAACCAAGCTCGAATCCACCACATGCACAAAAGACCTTAACTGAAAAGAACTCCGCAATAAATCCAACGCCAATGCCGAGATGCAGCCACTTCAAAACAAACCATATCACTGACCGCTCCCAAGGATACTACACTAACAAAACTATGCCCCCTCTAATTCTCGACATGAACAGCAACTTCTGCCATATAACCGGGAAAATCCCACAGAGAATTGATAATCAGAACACGGTATTGACTCTTCGCAGCCGATTTATGAGCAATTCCACCAGAACGTCTAGGAGAAATAAAGCCTTTACGAGTTGAGGTTGCTCTGTAAGTACCATTATATGCCGTACCAGCTTTTTCCCATTCATATACTCATTAACTGCAACCGCATCAGATGTGTCCAATAAAATAAAATCTTGGTACAAGAATGTGGTGGACAGCTGCAATAGATCATCATATCATTAGCCACCAAAATTATACAAACACTGTTATCAGCTCCAATGTTCAAGTACCTTAAGCACGCAGCAGATTCGTTCAGGAAATTATCGCAGCAGACCCGTTCTGGACATGCATTGAACAATAGACTTCCAAAGGACAAGCTTCCACTGCAACAGAAAACTAATAAAATATCACTTGATTATAAGCAAACTCCAATGCCATGTTACAAGTAATTTAAATACTAAGCTTGGCATAAGCATTGCAGGCGGTTCCGTCGTAGTATTTGATTTGTTTCCTGATATTCTATTTCCTTAAGTAGAAAACTCGGATGATTGAGAAACCATTTTCTTTCGATATTTGCCCTGGCTGCAAGAAAATTGATATGATGATGTCAACAGAACAAATGACAAATAGGATAAGAAAATAATTGAAAAAGTTTGACTTAGGAAAGAATGTCTCCTCTCATTAGTCATTTGTATATTCGTCAAACTCAGCAAGGGTTCTCTTTGTTCGGCTTCAGAAGATGATCGTTGTAATTGGAAGAGAATTTTTCCCATATATCTTCTTTATGTCTGCAAGCGTTGGCTTCTCCTCAATCCATTCGGGAACAATATAACCAAGACTGCAATGCGGACAAGGCATCTCATTCATCCGTATCTGATATCCGTTGCTAAAAATATAAGGTTGTGCAGTAACCAAAAACACACTTTTGAAACCAATTCCTAAAGTTCAACCATAGGAAAAATTCTGTCAAATATATTTTGCACAAGAATTACAATTGGTGGAAATATTCTCTGCATCCAAACAAAATTAGTTGACATTGATTCAAACATGTTGCATGCATATACTTACAAATTTCACTATCATTCAATGAAAGCAACTATATTAACACAAGACTTTCAAAAGGCAGAAGCCCAAAATTTAGTAACAGACATTTAAAGTCGATAATATACCTTTTTCGCCAATGTAACCGAGGTTCTTATTGGCTTTTATAGTTGATCGTTCAACACTGCATATAAACTCAATATTTTCGCGAGAAAAACCCTTTTCATTATTGCCATTATATAAGCTAAACCTCTCCTGAAAGATCTTTCCTACACTTTCAGGAAGGTCAAAAGGGAAGGTTCAATGATATGTTGAAGATAATTAAGTGTTAGTTTGGTTTTTTGGTGACAAAATTGATTTTGTCTAAAAGTGTGCCGTATGTACAGTATTTTATATTTAGATACATTCATATAAAAGTGGACTAACAATAATCCTAAATAACTAACAATCACAGTTAAGGGGATTAACTCAAGAACCAAGCAAAATCACACTTCGCTACCTATAATCCATAAATGACTCTGACAGTTATATAATAATACAACATTATAGAATTAGGAGTCGAAGTCAAACTTATAAGAGAATAAACAGAATCATAGCATAATGAAGAAGAATGTGTATAGATTTTACATGGTTTGTTCAATGTGACCTGCATCCACACAGACAGAGAGCGGCAATGATACTGTGAGCAACTCTAGTACACTTATCACAATGGTTCAGAATTACAAGGAGTGTATATAAATGGGTCGATTCACACTGTTCTCTTTAATATTTTGAGATCCAAAATATTGGGCATGGTTACTATTCGAGTCTGTCAGTCCATTAATGTGATTTCACACAAAAAGGCTAACAACCACAATCACAATTAGCTCTCTATAATCCTTAAGTGACTAAGATAATTATATCTAAAATATCAAATAGAACATTACATAATTAGTTGAAGTCAAACTGTTATAACAAAATAAGAGAATAAACCGAATAATAGTAGAATGAACAATGAAGCTAAAATCTGTTCCGTTGTGCTTCTAGCCATATGCATGCTAATTTCAACCATCTAATACAATTGAGGAGAAATCTAATGATTGAAAAGCAGAACTACTTAACATAAAGGGTCATAGACGTATGCCTTCAACATGCTTACATGGCTAACAATATCAAACTCGACCAAATTGAAACCCATCATTCCAACAATCTTCCCTTCATTGTTGAAAACAGGCCCTCCAGAACATCCCTCGGCAGTACCCATGCCGCAACATTGTATCACAGGAACACTCGGGTTTAAGTTTTTCACTTTCTCCTTAATATTTTCTCCAATCAAATTTGGTCTTGCAAAAAACTTCTTATTAACAAAGTCTCCTAATTTTAGACGGCTTGCCGTTTCGTTCAAGTCAGGTTTATGGAAAAAACATTTTTTCCTACTACGACGAGAAGGAGCAACGGCATCATTCGTGCACTCATTCCCAGCACATCCAATGAAGAACGACCATAAAAACCAGCCTGGGTTACCGATATGGAATAATGGATGAGAAAGTAATATGCTTCCGTCTTCAACAAATTCAGCACTAGCAAACTTATCTGCTGCATTTTGTAGCACCAATAAAGCTATGTCCCAGGAAGGATTCCTACGCAGTATCCTTGCGTTGAAACTAGTTTTGTGGTTAAAGTTGCGGACTCTGACTATTTCATCATCAGCCGGTAACACATGATCACATGTCAATATGATCAAGTCATTTGGCTGAAGCTGGTTCTTAGTACGTGTGTCCTCATCAATCTTCACAGCAAATCCTGAACCTAATCCGTATGTCGTTTTATGAAGAAGCCAAGTATAGCTTTTAAGCTGCTTAGCAAAATTAGCATAGGAACCGGAAATTTCTTGATTCATGTCTGTTCAACTTCGAAAGAAGAATTAAGAATCAACATCGGTGAGAAAATGTTCAACAGTAAGGAACTGAAAAGAATTAAGACAAAACCCTAAAAGAAATATGTATTATCTAATATCTAGTATACCACAGGACTAAAAAGCTACCAAAATTGGGACTTAATCTAACCATGTTAAGCAATTGTAGAGCAATTCATGTAGGAATCAAACTCTATCTGAGGCCAAGCAACAAAAATAAATGCATCCATGTGTATTCAAGAGCTAAATCGAAATTAACTCTTAAAATTGCAATGCAATAAATAGCTAGCCATATATTGAATATATTCCTGAGCAAGTCAAACAAAACCTAAGTTCAAGAGTTCTTCCCCTGATTATCTCTACAAAAATAATAAAACACACCAAAAAAAAGAATAGATAAAAGAAGTGGAGTAATACTCCAGTCTATGTTTCAAACACCAACATAAAACTCAAGTTTAGTGGGGAAGCAAGATGCAAAAGAAAGTTACCGTCAACGTCAAAAATCGGATCGGTAAGAGATATGTGGATCGGAACTGTGTCTCAAGAGCGGTGAAATGGAGAGGGATGGTTGTGAGCTACTGTGATGGTGATTGGTGAGTACGGTTATGAATGAGTTTCGGATGAACTGAAGGTGGTGATTGTTGAGTTTGTGCCGGTGGTTGTTGACCGCCAGTTGAGAATGAGTTAGATCGGAAATGAAGTTTGTTTGTTTGGTTAAAGGTGAAGTTTGTTTCTTGTGCATATTTTGGAGGTGGTATTTTTCGGTTACCGTGGTTAATATGGGAAACAAGTTCCTCAAAAGAAAAAAGAAATGAGAGAAGAAAGATGTAGAAGAAAGGTGAAGGTTTGGGTTTTTGAAAAGATGGAGATGCTGCAAAACCGTTTAAAAATAAAATGAAATAATAGAGATAGAAAAAAAAATGACAGTGACATAAAGTTGTTAAGATGTTTACAGCTGTTAAATTAAAAGAAAATTAATACTATTGATGAAAGTTATTGGGATGACAAATTGGTGACAGTAATAAAAGAATTAAAAATGATAAAGCTTACAAACAATTCCTATAATTAAATAAGGGTCATGCTAACGAGTGTCCCAGGGGCACTCTTTAAGCATTCTAAATAAAGAAAATATTCTTTCAAAAGTTCACCATTTCAATTTTTGATGCATTAATTACGCATATTTCCAAGAAAAACTTACTTTTTAAAACTATTAAAGAGTGTCACTGGGACACTTGTTAGCATTTCTCTTAAGATAAAACAAATATGACAAGACATTTTTGAGCGGTTTGGTTACTGTTGGGTTTGATTTTCTAAACTGCATCCGCCAAAAGAATTATTTCTACCTATTTTATTTATAATTTCTTTAATATTTTTATCTATTTTATAATATTTTTTTAACTGAAACCCATCTTGACCTGACCATGACAGAAAAAAGTCAAACGGTTAAATTGTTCGGTTCGGATATGCGGATCTTGTCCACCGTTGTTCAATGTAACTAAATAGTATTATCAAGTAGGGTTAGGGGTGTTTGCGGTGCAGTTTGGGCAGTTTTGACGAAAAAAATCATCCGAACTGTAAGAGAAAAAATTGTGCGGTTTGAGTTGGTTCGGTTGGCTTTTAGAAAAAAACCGAACCAAATCAAACCAAACCAATGCAGTTTGGTTCGGTTTGGTTGGTTCAATTTTTTATAGATATTTTATTGAGCCATACATACACATATAGATGACGACATAACTTTGTATTTAGACATTCATACACTATCAAATAACAACAAAACTCGTCATATTTTGACAACAACTTTCCATTTAATATGTAAAAATTAAATTAGACAAAAGTGAAATTATAAACGTAAAATAATAGCATAAAACAATATAAAAATTATTATAATGAAAAAAATAGAAGAGACAAGAGATTAGTGAAGATGAAAAAGAAAAAAACAAAAGAGTTGAGATATTAGAGAAGAAGATGTGCAATAAAAACGAAACTGAAATAGGAAACATTTGCATAAAAATGAGAAGGTGAAAAAGAAAGAATATAAGAGAGTAGAGATTAGAGAAGAAGAGGGAAGATGTATGTGGCAAAGAAGACGTGATAATGCTATTAGAGATTTGAGAAGATCAAGACAGAAATCATATCTGTAAGGATGAGAAAATTGTAATCATAAGACTAAAGTATAATAGGTTTAAGTTTGGGTTGGATGTGAGTTAAGTAAAAATTAGGTTGTAACTAGGAATGGAAATAGGCCAGACCAATAACAGGGGCCTACAGGCTAAGGCTCAAGCCAGGCCACATATTATTTTTAGGATAGAGAGGGAATGTAGTCTTTAGGGAAAGATATAATAGTCATTTTAGGCAACCGGTGAGGATACCTTAGCATTCGAAGGGACAATCATCATTTAACTGAGGCAACATCGAGGGACAATATCATTTTTGTTTAGGCAACTTCGAAGGGACTTATGATCTTTTTATGATGATAATGAACTGAGGGCAACATTTGCTAAGGCATCCTCGTATTCGAGGGACATGACTATTTTAAATCGAAAGGCAGCAGGCAACAGGCAACAAGAGGAATTGCCCTAAAGGTGTGTGTGACACAATCAGGTGATTCAATTCAATTATGTTTATCTTGTAAGGATAGTGATTCTAAATTCAATTCATGGTTTATCACTCCCTAAGGTTACTAACCACGTAGTAAATATCAACGAAAAATAAAAACCACAAGTTATGATATACAGTTATAAGGCAGAAAAATAAAGGGAAGGTAAATAAAAACCTAATTAAGCTATTACAAGAAAACTTATTGCGACTTATACACATTTTCTAGAATTTAAATGGCAAAAATTAAATAAGAGAATAAAAGGCAGAAATTAAAGGCAAAATTAGAACAGAAGGCATCCGACAATCACAGAATATGAGATGAGAAGATGAGAAGAGAAATTGCGCATTATGAAAGAAAATAAGGGTTAGAAGTTTTTATGGTGATAAATCCTAAATTTTAAAGGTTAACCTAAAAATAAAGTTGTGGTTAAAAATAAAAAATTTAATAAGCCTAAAATTAAATGAATTAGCCTAAAATTGATTATTAGTTAGAAACCTAATTAATTTAAACGAAATCTTAATCCTAATTAAATTATTACCTAACCCTAATTATTTAACCTAAACCTTTAATTAGTTAATTAATTATAGATTAAGTTAATAATTAAATTAAAATAACTAAATCTAAAAAACTAAGTTTTATATTTATTTATTAAAATTAAACTTAATTTTCTAAAAAAAGAATAATCAATAAGTCATATAAATAATTAAATAAAAAAATCTGGCGCCGATTGTGTGGAGCACCTTGGAGGGTTCACGGTTCACTCACAAGTTATGATGCGTTAGATCCAGCTTGGCCTTGATCTGATGGCTTCCGAACAAAGGCACATGGTGGACATCTCCAGGTCGGGCGCACCAGATCTTGTAACTTGTTAATTCATCAAAAATAATGTAAAGGGACGGGGATCAACCAACGCCCTTTCAGTCACCAGTGAAATACCCATCCAACCCATCAACATGCGTTAGTCATTAATGGAGTGGAAACAAAATTAAATATATGAAACAAATGCCAAAAAAAAGCGCGTAATTTTGAATCAACCACTGATAGGCTGACACGCATTCATCCTCAACCTTTGGCCGTCGTCTTATGCCTGGGACTTTTACCCACGGACAAAATCCATAGCTATAGCCCTTGCACATATGAAAACACCACATACGCAATATAAATCATGATTAAGACCATGGATCAACTCGTTTGGATCCTCTGAGTACAATGGTTCCCACGATTTAGCCTAATTTTGCTTCAAACTAAAAACCCCAATCTGAAACTCCAAAACCTAAAAATGGTAGAATCTTAAACCTGCACGCAAACTTCAATTGAAACATCCAAAAAGCTTCTAAACATGATTATAAGCATGAATCTACAATCAAAATATGTTTATGTCATGTAAATCAATGCAACCGAGTTTATTAAAAGTGAAGCAAACTGTGATGAGTGGTGGATGATTCTGAGTGCCTCAACCTTGGAGAACTATTGGGAATTATTCAGGGATGTCCTGGGAACGTGTTTGAATCCTCTAAACACCTTGAATAAAACTATTTCACCAAAAACCAGTTTGACTTTCTTTGAGTTTTTTGAAGGTTGGTTAGGGTTCTTTGCTGTAGAAAATTTGTGCCCTTGAGGTTTAGAATGCTTGTGTTCTTATAGGAGACAGAATTAGGGCAACAAATTTGAGCTAAATCTTCATCGAATCAAAGATTGAAATTTGATTAAAACTTGATTTTCAATCTTTCCAAAATTGGCCAAAATTGTTCCTTTCTCTCACCAATCTTGTATCCCACGAAATTGAGTCAATTATGGAGTGTTTTGATGATTGGAATTGATTAGAAACTTAAACCAAATCAAATCTTTGAATAGTTTCCCAACTATTTGATTTATATTGTATTTTCAATGAATTAAATTCAATAAAAAATCAAATATTAATAAAAAATTTGTGGCATTCAGATTGGATCTCTTGGGTTACTTGGGGAACAAGATTGGATCATAAAAAGTTGGGCCTCTTTGCAAGAAAATTCATTTTGACCCTTATTTGTACCATGCATTTTACCAAAAATAGACCAACTTTGACAAAACATATCTCCCTCCATTTTTATGGTATGAAAGTGTTCTTGAACTTTTTGGAAAGATCAAGATGTCTTTTACAAGCCAATTTGGAACCTTTTTTGCATTTGGAGATTGTATCTTGATGATATTGGCTTTGACAAAAAAACAGCTTTTTGTGAACTTCTAGAAGAACCTGTAATGTTTTGGCTCATATGTCTCAAATGAAGCATTTTTGGCCTTGGCATTAGAGAGACAAAGTTGTAGAGAATTAAATTTCCTTCAAAACAGGCTTTGGTTGGGAAAATTATGATGTTCCATGTGAAAGTTATGGCTGGTCGAAGTTCAGTTGACTTTTAGGTCAAAAACCCTAATTTAGAAACTTTGAATTTTGTTGGTTCATGAACTTCCCTTGATGAATCATGATCAACCCTTGATCAAATAATTAATTTTACTTCAAAATAAGGATGTTGACAAAAAATCAGGAATTTTGATTGAAATTTGACCATAGTTGACTTGTAGGTCAAACTAGTCGATTGTTGACTATTTGAGCTGTTGATTAAGCAATCTTGTGAATCAGAGCTTGAAATATAGTTGGCAAATTTTGGGGTATGACATTTACAAAATACAAACCGCAAACCAAACTGTGCGGTTTTGTTAAAAGATGATCCAAACAAACCGAACCAAATGCGGTTTTTTGCAGTTTCGATTTGGTTTGGTTTGATTTTCAGTTTTCTATTGAGTTGGTTTGATTTTGAACACCCATAAGTATGGTCCATGCTCTTATTTAATTAATGAAAGTTCTAAACAAAAATTAAAACTAAATATGAGTGCACATGTTTTGTGATATCACTAAAATCATGAAAACAAACTTAACATCACACTTGTTTTAATTACTTTTTTAATTCTTTTCTATACTAGACAAATTAACACAAAAAAATCACGTTTTAAACGATCCGGAGGGGACTGAAACCACTTGATATCAGAACTGACTTTCGAACCGAACTATACCAGTAGTAATAAGTTAAAAAAAAAAAGAGCCACTGGTATATTTTTTAAATGTAATTTTTTATTAAATAATAATATGCATGAAAATAATCTGAAAACAATGAAATATGAGTACTTTTTGAGTAAGAAAAATAAAATGAACATATTAAAATGATCTACAACAAAGTTTAATATAAAAAATTACAAATGATCAAAATCGCAGATAAAAATACTCGGTTAAACAGACTCTGATATATAAAAATGTGATCGTAATCAACGTCTAAAAGTTAAAACGAGCACACCAAAATAACCTACGCGCTGCGTAGATTCTAAAAAAGTCAATTAAGATCAAAATTCAAAATATTTTGCTGCTATTTTTCCGCACAATGTTGAGTCGCTTTTACCGATCTGCCTATATAACCTAAATTTTATTTTGAAGACATTAAACTGATTCAAAAAGACGTTTGGAACGCTAGAAATGTATGAAATTGCAATGAAATGCAATTTTCAATTATTTTTTACTTTTAAATGATGCAAATGCTGACTTCTTGTTGACTTAATGCATAATGAGCGACTAATGGTAAAATGTGATAAATGCATGACCCTGGGGCAAAATTTGGGGTATGACAGAACTCAGCCTCTATTAAAAAATGTAGTGTTTTCAAAGAAAGGATCAACACTTATAAACTATTAGACGTCAAAATGATTGGCCCAAAGTTTACTTGGCGTGGTCCTATTTTTCTCTGAGGTCAAAGAATTTGTGAGAAACTAAATAGGGCTTTTGGTAATGATAGGTGGAGTGTCCTTTTCGGATCACCATTCTTGTTTTTCTTATCTAAATAGTGTCAAGACTAAGGCCTTCCGATTCGAGAGTGCGAGGATCTTGGGTGAAAATTATTAAGAAGTCATGGATAAGGCTTTGAATAGATAGGCATATTTGGGAAATAATCTGAATGCAGTTAGAGAAGACATTAAAAGGTGGAAATTTAATACATTTGATTTGGGGTTACATTTAAAAAGGGAGCTTATGGCTAGACTTAAGGGAACCCAAGTTAGAATTCAAAGAAGAGATAATGTTGGTGGTCTTAGGAGGCTTGAGGCTGAGCTTCAACAAGAGCTATGCGATTTCTTTCGTCCCAAGCAAGGTATCAGGCAATGTGACCCGATCTCACCTTACTTTTTTTTCCTTTGCATGGAGAAATTATCCCACCTCATTCTTGATCTTGTTAATCAAAAGAAGTGGAAAGCACTTAAGATGGGGGAAAATGGTCCTTTGATTAGGCACTTGATGTTTGCAGATGGTTTGGTTTTAGCTCGAGAAGCAAAAGAGAGTTAGATAAACTGTGTTGTCGATATCATTCATAAGTTTGGTAGCATTTCAGGGCAGGAGGCTAGTGAAGAGAAGACGCGTATACTTTTCTCAAAGAGTGTGCCTAGGAGTAGCAGAGCTACTTTAGTCCGAATCTCCAAGTTTAGAGAAGCGGATGAACTTGGAAAATATATTGGTGTTCCTTTGAAAGGAAAAGCGCTCCGAAGAAATGATTTCCATTATGTCAAAGATCAGATCATGAAAAAACTCGCGGGATGGAAAACTAACCAACTTTCTTTTGCAGGGCGGATTACTTTGGCGAAAAGTGTTTTATAAGCTATTACGGTGTATCCTATGATGATGAACAATTTGCCTATAGCTTGCATTGAAGACATTCAGAGGTTACAATGGAATTTTATATGGGGAGATACTGCGGAGCGTAGCTACCATGCGGTTAACTGGGATACAGTTACGAAGGATAAGAGCGCAGGAGGATTAGGGTTGAGGAAGTTGGCCTAAATGAATAGCGCTTGTTGTATGAAGCTAGTTGGGAAACTAATAAATGGTGAGGAGGAGCTTTGGTGCAATGTTTTAAAGAACAAATACAAGGCAACTGATATGATTAGTAGTACCCCAGAGGCAACTCGTTCTAAGCTTTGGAAAGATATTGTCAAATTGAAAGATGATACTCTTGAGTGTGCTAGTGGGAATATTGGTGATGTTGAAACAATTAAACCTTGGAATGACTGTTGTATAAAGGTTAGTGTTATCATTAACAAGATGGGGCTGACTGTTCCGCCAGAGTTTCAACACTTGAAGCATAAAGATCTTGTTGGTGACAATGGTGATTGGAACTGGCAAGCTTTGGTTGAGTGGATGCGAGGGTGTTGCAAAAAATTAAAGCTTTGACTCCTCCTAGTAGTGAATTTGGACAGGATGAATTAGTGGTGCGAGGTAATGGTCCTAGTGTTATCACGGTTAAGCAGTATTATAAGAGCTTAACTGAAGATGATCATAAGAGCACTGAAGTCGTTAGGAAAAGTGTTTGGAATTTAAATGTTCAGGAGAGAATTAAGACATTTATTGGCTACTATGTCATGATAGATTGCTTACTAATTTCCATAAAAGAATGAAAGGGATGGGAGGGGCTAGTTTCAACCTCTGATAATGTTTGTGAGACCACTATACATGTGTTTCGGGACTGTGATAAAGCCAAGCAAGCATCTCTGGAATGAAATCGTGCCGAGTAACATTAAGCATAATTTCTTCGTAGTGGAGTTAAAGGATTTAATAAATTTGAATATTAATCAACCTGGGAACTGGAGTAGCATATGGCCAGTAGGGTGTCATAGCTTCTGGGAGTGGAGAAACAAGGAATTGCACCTTGAGAATTATAATCGTCCGCAATTTCAAGGGACTACGGTTTATCGTTTAGTTGAGAATTATACGAAGCTCCAGGCTGGCCATAGAATTGTCGCTGATGGGGTTAATAGACCGGTGAAGATCTTGTAGGAAGCACCGGAGAATGGCTGGCATAAGGTTAATTCTGATGGCGCGTGCAGTGGAGTAACCGATTTCGGTTGTGGAGGCCTCATTAGGGACAAGAATGGGTTTTGCCTAGAGGCTATTCCAAGAATGTGGGAAAGTGTAGTGCTTTTTGCGCTGAATTATGGGGAGTTGTGGAGGAGTTAAAGCTTTCTAAAAGTATTGGGAGCGATAAGGTGGAAGTTTGTACTGATTCTTTGGGGGTGGTTCAAGCTGTCAACAATAGGACACCTAAAGATATAGAGGTTTTACTTTGATAAAGCAGATCCAAAGGTTAGCGACTTCCAGAACGTTAGGATCTCTCATGTCTTCAGAGAAGCGAATGCGTGTGCAGACTTGCTTGTGAAATCTGGTCGAGATAGAGGTCAAGACTTGGGAGTTTCGGGATGATATTCCGCCATTTATTTTAGCGTTGCTTGTAAAGAATGCCAATGGTATTGGTGTCCAAGTAACTGTTGGTATGAACATAGTTTCATAAAATAATAACATGTATTCTTTTACAACGTAATGTTTGGGAATTAGTGACTATGATTATTATTTGTACCTAGAATTCTTTTACTTTAGCAGCTTCAGTCTCAGGTTGAGCTTCTGGCATAACAGTTTCAATACCAACTTGTCTAGCTATAGAATTTGCAGTTCCCCGGTTATCACCTGTCACCATTATGCTTTTGATTTTCATGGAATTTAGAATAGATATAACTTCTTTTACATTAGGTTTCAATGCATCAGACACAGCCAGAACTCCAACAATTTCTCCATCCAATGATACTAAAGTCCCAGTTTGAGCCATAGTTTCAGCTTATGCTAGTACTTCTTCAGCTTCCACTAAAATAATAGCTATGTTATGATCTAGCATCAGTTTTTTATTCCCAACTATAATTTCCTTGTTTTGAACAATTGCTTTCACTCCATGTCCTGAAATAGACACAAAGTTTTTGTTTCTGGGAATGAATAATGTTACTTCAGATATTCAAATAGCTATGACCAATAGAAGAAATCTTGCCTCTACTTCAGCCATAAATTTATAGAAATCTTTAACTGACATGTTTTTGAACAGTTTTGTAGTTACAACTTACAATCACTGGCTTCTCAACCCAATAGAGAGAGTTCCTGTCTTATCAAACACAATGCAATTCACCTGCAAAATTGTAAGTAGCAAGTGAATTCTCTATTGTTGAAATGGTAACTTGAGATAACAATTAATGGCATTCACACTAACCTTGTGTGCACTTTCTAATGCTTAACCACCTTTGATCAACACACATTGAGTTGCACCAACTCCATTACCAACAATGACGGCTGTAGGAGTTGCAAGTCCTAGAGCACAAGAGCATATGCTATAACCATCACTGAAATTCCAAACTGAAGTGCAAGCTCAAAACTGTTCATTGAGGATGGTATCCATGATTTTGGATATGTATGCAACTTTCCAGCTGCAAACCAACAAATCCATGTTGAAAGAGATATCACAGTGACCTGTAAAAACAATCACTATTAAGCATATGAAAAAACACACATAAGTTTAATTTCTATTAGTAATTTAGACTTACTATAGGAACAAAGTATTTAGAAATCTGGTCTGCAAATTTCTGAACTGGAGCTTTGGCCATCTGAGCCGACTCAACAAGTTTAACAATCTGAGAAACTGCACTCTCTGATCCAACTCTTGTTACCTTAACATGCAAAACACCATTCTCATTCACAGTACCACCAATCACCATATCACCTTTTATCTTAGCAACAGGCTTTGCCTCACCAGTTATCATACTCTCATATCCGATGTTACTTTCGCGCCGGGCACAAATTTGATCACATCATTCTTCTGTATCAGTCGGCTATCAATCTCCCATTCGGCGATCACATTCCCCTTATCATCTTGAGTTAACAACATTGCTGTATCAGGTGTCAGATCCATAAGTTTAGCAATAGCCTGTGATGTTCTCCCTTTAGCCAACACTTCCAAATACTTACCAAGTAGAATAAAAGAAATAAGCATAGAACTTGTTTCGAAAAAACCACTTCCTTTAAAATGGAAAGAAAAAACCGTTCTTCCAACAACATAGACAGAACAGAAATAAGATGCATTTGTTCCCAAAGCTATCAACACATCCATATTAGCATAACCTTTTCTCAAAGCTTTATAAGCACCAACATAGAATTTTCTCCCTATGATAAACTGTACCGGTAAAGTAAAAGCCAAGCTCCATATTAACAACTTGAGGTATCGATTAATTTTGTCTCGCTTATGTGCTTTATTTCCTCCATCATTTGAAAATATTGTGGCTCTAAAACACCCTGATCCTGTAATTTAAAATTTCAATAATTTGGAATGTAACATATTTTGAAATATATGAATTTTTTTCAAGTAAATCACTAAAATTAGATGTAACTTTTTTATGTCTCTCGTACCTGTTATTATTTTATGAAACTATGTTGAAGTTAAGCCGAAGTAGAACTTGTAAAGCTAGTCTCATGGGGGATTTATCATCTGATTGGTTCAAAGATGATGATGTAATTCAGAACACACCTCTTCCAATAAGGAATGAAAAAGATTTTGTTGGAAGACCTGGGGGATTTCTGAGGAAGGTTCATACACTAAGTTATAATTTAAATGACAAGAGGAATTTTGTGAAAAGTTCTGTGGTTGATGATGTGTACTGAATGTGAAATCCTTCATTGAAAAGGAAAGAGAGAGAGCAATGGTCCTTTAACTAGGAAACAGAATATCTTAAGAGGTTGAATTTACTGTATCACCATGAGGTAAGCTTCTATTGTAAAATTTCCTTCCTTGTTTTGTTTTTTCCACTTATTCTTGTCTTATTGGATCCATTGATATACTTTTTAAAAACCATTGCTTTGTTGGTTCTGTTTAACAATTCACTGATGATGTGAGTGTGTATTTAGAGTCACATTTGATGAAACACAGTCTGAAAATGAGTTTATAAGTGGTAGACATTCATCACCTTACAGACCAATTTTATTTAGGACCAATGTAATTTCCAAGATGATATCAAAACCTATTAAAGATCCGTTGAGTCACCTACTATTTGGCTCGGATCATGATTTATATGTCGTGAGACAAATTTTAAGTTAGACATTCCTTACCTTACGACCCGGATCCATAAACATGTCACATGAGTTGTCGACTTACTGGTAAGAGTTTGATTTTATAACCTTAAGAAATGGAGTTCGAATTCCTTCGGAAACAGTTGTAAATAATATTTTTCCCATGTGCAATTTTTAAGAAAAGTAGCACATAGATATATCAAAAGCATGATTTTTAGTAAATTATTCTTTGAGTTTGTTTTTCATGACAGGTTCATGGGACAAGATTGGACGCCATTATGTCTGCAAAAAAATTCAAAGATATTGGTTTGGACCCAATGCAAGTTGATGGAGAAAGTCATTCAGATTGGCCTTCGAAATTTAACAGACTGCAAAAGGAGATTATTGAACTCTGGGATTCTTGTAATGTTTCATTGGTTCACATAACTTACTTTTTCATTCTCTTCAAAGGGGATCCCTTATATTCGATTTATTTGGAGGTAGAGTACAGAAGACTATCATATTTTAAGCAAACTTCTTCACTAGGCAATAAGACTCTTGAAGATGGAAGAACCCTTACCCCTTAGTCAAGGTATTATTTCAAATATAAATGTTTTATGAAAGAAACTAGAAACACCGACACGTCGCACCGATAATAATGAAAAATATGAATAAATTAAACAGAATCACAAGAATAAATCTATTACTTTTTGTTTTTTTGACAAGGAATAAATCTATTACTTATGCACTAAGTCTTGGAACTTATAGGGAGCATGTGCAAAGGCTTATATTGGGAATAAAGCATCTAGCTGCAACATATTATTCTATTCAGCAAGAATGCAGCCTTTGAAGTTATAATCATGAAACTGATCCCTAGAGTATCAGTCATGGAGAGCATTGGTTCACTGAGAATAATTGGAGCTTGCAGGCTCATGAAACTTTTCAGTATTTTATTGCTTCCGTCTCAAGTCAAGATAGGCAGTGGTAGATGTAACTTCTGCAGTTTCGTTCCGAGAATGATCAGTCCACGAAACAACAAGGTTGAGCTGTTGGTGACTCAATCAATGTTGAAGTCTCAAGGAATAAAGAATTTAGGCTGCCGTCCATCTTGCGCAATACGGTTTATTTCTATCATGAACTAAGTTATTAGATCCTATGGCACTCAAAGGAACTCATGTGCGATCGAGGAAGAGTCTTCGAAGGTAGTTCTGAGATGGAGGAGGGGTATATCTCAGTTGCTTCTGTTTGGTGCAAGAGATGGTAACTCAGTAGAGTAATTTAGAGGGTGCTGTAAGGCATTGCCTTAGATGCGTGAAAGTATTTGTAACCAGTTACAATTTGGTCATAATTTTCCGGCGTCAATCTATGAGCTGGTTTGCTGTAGAGGAAGAGTTCAGAAAAGAAAAACTGGATCTTCGAATAGAAATGGTGAGGTGATTACTGTGGTAGTAAGCGAATGGATGGTGGTTTCGGAAAGTTTCATTGGAATAGGCCAGTCCAATTTCGAAATATGGAGGCATGTTAGAGGCTTTAATATACGATGGTTCTTAGATCGAGATTTCTTCGCACAATAACTTGCATTGTTTAGCAATATGTAATAAAACTTATATGCCTTTGAATGGCCTGATGAATGGCCTGATTGGCATGTGTTGAAGGTTTTAATGGATGATTATTTGGATTGCTTTGGTGATCCTGAAACAATTGGAAAGGTAAGCAGATTCTGGATCATGCCATAGATACTGAATGATCTAGCAAATGTCTCCAAAGTGAAGATCTTTTATAACGAGCTTAATCTCGAGGGTGTATTCAAGGAGTATGAGAGTGCAAGCTATGTGAAGCTTGTAACCTCCATTGAAGCGCATTCCAGCAAAGCAGTTCGAGCCTCGGTGCATAAACAGTTCTCTATAGGAGGATGCTTTGGTTGCTACAAGTCTTCTAGTTAAATAGCTCCTTGTCCTCTATGTAATCATGTTAATTCTCCAGTCTAGTTCTACTATATATGAGATGGTGAAATGTAAATTGTCCTGGTGATTTTGTTGTATTATCCAATTTACAAGCAATGGTCGTAACATTTATTAGGATAAATTGAAGGATTGGTATACCCCTCAACTTGATTCAGTAGAATACAACTGATGACATTCTTCAGGTGTTTTATTAGCTGTTCTTTAAGAGGCTTTATGAAACTCTAATCCTTAAAGACTAAAACACAGGCTGATCAGTTCATGTTGCATATGCAGCCAGCTCGAACAGATTTAATTTTCAGATTGTATTCTCCGCTTATCTATAAGCAATATGATATTTGGTATCAAATTTAACTGTTGTATGCTATAATGGATAGAAATTGCATCATAACAGTATTAAGGTAAAGCATGTTTATATATGGTAGTTTGTTTGAATTCTGATATGCTAGCTACTGTTAAGAACAGCTAAATAGAGTATCGGGGTGATTTAAATTCCTCTATGTGACTATGTTCAACTTATTCATTTTTTTCTCAAATTTCTTAATGATGTTGAAGTGTCAGCCGTATTCGGAGTATCTTAGTGAATGTTTAGTAAATTTGCAACTTGATAATTGTGACAATTGGAATTGGCTTACAGGTATGTGCAATACTAGAGGATCTAAGGATACAAAATTTTCATTGGAATTTGAAGATGAGACTAGGAAAGTTTGATAAGAACCGCCTCAAGCAAAGAACCAAGCTCGAATCCACCACATGCACAAAAGACCTTAACTGAAAAGAACTCCGCGATAAATCCAACGCCAATGCCGAGATGCAGCCACTTCAAAACAAACCATATCACTGACCGCTCCCAAGGATACTACACTAACAAAACTATGCCCCCTCTAACTCTCGACATGAACAGCAACTTCTGCCATATAACCGGGAAAATCTCACAGAGAATTGATAATCAGAACACGGTATTGACTCTTCGCAGCCGTTTTATGAGCAATTCCACCAGAACGTCTAGGAGAAATAAAGCCTTTACGAGTTGAGGTTACTCTGTAAGTACCATTATATGCCGTACCAGCTTTTTCCCATTCATATACTCATTAACTGCTACAACATCATGTGTGTCCAATAAAATAAAATCTTGGTACAAGTATGTGGTGGACAGCTGCAACAGATCATCATATCATTAGCCACCAGAATTATACAAACACTGTTATCAGCTTCAATGTTCAATTACCTTAAGCACCCAGCAGATCCGTTCCGGAAATTATCGCAGCAGACCCGTTCTGGACATGCATTGAACAATAGACTTCCAAAGGACAAGCTCCCACTGCAACAGAAAATTAATAAAATATCACTTGTTATAAGCAAACTCCAATGCCATGTTACAGGCAATTTAAATGCTAAGCTTGGATTAAACATTGCATACGGTTCCGTGGTAGTATTTGATTTGTTTCCTGATATACTATTTCCTTAAGTAGAAAACTCGGATGATTGAGAAACCATTTTCTTTCGATAATATACCTTTTTCGCCAATGTAACCGAGGTTCTTATTGGCTTTTATAGTTGATCGTTCAACACTGCATATAGACTCAATATTTTCGCGAGAAAAACCCTTTTCATTATTGCCATTATATAAGCTAAACCTCTCCTGAAAGATCTTTCCTACACTTACAGGAAGGTCAAAAGGGAAGGTTCAATGATATGTTGATGATCATTAAGTGTTAGTTTGGTTTTTTGGTGACAAAATTGATTTTGTCTAAAAGTGTGCCGAATGTACAGTATTTTATATTTAGATACATTCATATAAAAGTGGACTAACAATAATCCTAAATGACTAACAATCACAGTTAAGGGGATTAACTCAAGAACCAAGCAAAATCACACTTTCATAAATGACTCTGACAGTTATATAATAATACAACATTATAGAATTAGGAGTCGAAGTCAAACTTATAAGAGAATAAACAGAATCATAGCATAATGAAGAAGAATGTGTATAGATTTTACATGGTTTGTTCAATGTGACCTACATCCACACAGACACAGAGAGCGGCAATGATACTGTGAGCAACTCTAGTACACTTATCACAATGGTTCAGAATTACAAGGAGTGTATATAAATGGGTCGATTCACACTGTTCTCTTTAATATTTTGAGATCCAAAATATTGGGCATGGTTACTATTCGAGTCTGTCAGTCCATTAATGTGATTTCACACAAAAAGGCTAACAACCACAATCACAATTAGCTCTCTATAATCCTTAAGTGACTAAGATAATTATATCTAAAATATCAAACAGAACATTACATAATTAGTTGAAGTCAAACTGTTATAACAAAATAAGAGAATAAACCGAATAATAGTAGAATGAACAATGAAGCTAAAATCTGTTCCGTTGTGCTTCTTGCCATATGCATGCTAATTTCAACCATCTAATACAATTGAGGAGAAATCTAATGATTGAAAAGCAGAACTACTTAACATAAAGGGTCATAGACGTATGCCTTCAACATGCTTACATGGCTAGCAATATCAAACTCAACCAAATTGAAACCCATCATTCCAACAATCTTTCCTTCATTGTTGAAAACAGGCCCTCCAGAACATCCCTCGGCAGTACCCATGCCGCAACACTGTATCACAGGAATACTCGGGTTTAAGTTTTTCATTTTCTCCTTAATATTTTCTCCAATCAAATTTGGTCTTGCAAAAAACTTCTTATTAACAAAGTCTCCTAATTTTAGACGGCTTGCCGTTTCGTTCAAGTCAGGTTTATGGAAAAAACATTTTTTCCTACTACGACGAGAAGGAGCAACAGCATCATTCGTGCACTCATTCCCAGCACATCCAATGAAGAACGACCATAAAAACCTGCCTGGGTTACCGACATGGAATAATGGCTGAGAAAGTAATATGTTTCCGTCTTCAACAAATTCAGCACTAGCAAACTTATCTGCTGCATTTTGTAGCACCAATAAAGCTATGTCCCAGGAACGATTCCTACGCAGTATCCTTGCGTTGAAACTAGTTTTGTGGTTAAAGTTGCGGACTCTGACTATTTCATCATCAGCCGGTAACACATGGTCACATGTCAAGATGATCAAGTCATTTGGTTGAAGCTGGTTCTTAGTACGTGTGTCCTCATCAATCCTCACAGCAAATCCTGAACCTAATCCGTATGCCACTTTATTATCACCATCACCAGAAACTTTGTGAAGAAGCCAAGAATAGCTTTTAAGCTGCTTAGCAAAATTAGCATAGGAATCGGAAATTTCTGGATTCATGTCTGCTCAACTACAAGAAAGAAGAATTAAGAATCAACATTTGTGAGAAAATGTTCAACAGTAAGGAACTGAAAAAAATTAAGACAAAACCCTAAAAGAAATATGTATTATCCATTATACCACAAAATAAAATTAATGTATTCACTTATAAAAAAAATAAATGTATTCAATTAACTCAACTTTCAACCGGCAAAGCACTGATCACTCATCTAAATACTACTATCTTATTACCAAACAGTTAAAATTTCACCTAAAGTAAAAACTAAACATCGGTTTACATAAAAATGTATAATAATACTAAATATTAATAACTATAAACATATATTTATGGTAAAATTAAAACAATAACTCAGTACCCATACAAAATTTATAAATCAAATTATAAAAACACAAAGGGGTCACTCACCAAATCCAGAAGGCCAACGCAAGAGGAAATGAAGGGATGAACGACGAACAAGAGAAACAGGAGAGACGAAGAGAGAAGCTGAGGCTGAAGCAAAGAAGACAACCCACAGAAACCCTTACCGAAATGAGAGTGAGCGAGTGAAAGGAACCCAAAATCAAACTTAGATGAATCCTCTTACATATATGTTCAGTCGCTAAATCACCATTGCCATTGCATGCGTGAAAGAGTTGAAAATGGGTTTCTGAAAATGAGTATTTTATTATGAGTATTATGTTTAGAGTTTTCTGAAAGTAAATTTAGAGGATTATAATGTTTCAACTAATAAAGAGTTATATTATAATATTTAAAATATTTTATTCACCCATTAATATGCCACAAAGATTATATATGTTGAGTTATATTCTTAAATATTTTTTTTTCATATAAATTTACACCCGTTATTTTGTTAAAAGAAGTAATTGAAATTTGATTATAATAATATTTTTAATTTAAATCCATTTTTTAAAGGGAGTAATTGAAATTTGATTATAATAATATTTTTAATTTAAATCCGTTTTTAAAAAATAGGGTATATATTGTCGCCTGATAATGTTTATATTAATATTTTATTTACAAAATTGTCACCGTATATCTAATTTACCCGTTTTTAGTATATTGAGTGTACAATTTAAAATTATATTAATTTTTTTTACTAGTGTTTAAAACTTAAAACAAAGACCAAGATCTTCCTTTAACTCATTGTTCAACATTTAAGTTTAGACTTTTAATCTTTTATTTAAAAGTTTCAAAAAAAAAAATGAAACAAATATTAAAAAAAAACTTATTTGTTGCAACCGCATTTAAAACTATAATTATCGGTTGTAGTTGAATTAGTAGAGTGCTTGCTAGCTAGCATGATTTTTACGGTGAGGTGGTCCGTGGTTCAAAGTGATCTTTCGGATTTCTTTCTGTCCGATTTGGTTTTTAATGGATTGGTGGCTTTGGCGCCTTGGCTCTTAAATAAAACTGAAGGAAATTATAAGACATAGGGGACCAAATCAAAACCCCTTAATAACAAAGGCTTAGCTTTGGGGTATCATTTTTTGTCTAAAAGATAATCCTTCAAAATATCCGAGTGAACATAGTGTTAGCCTTGGGGTACCATTCTTGGCTCTTACTTCCTAACAACGTGGAGCAGCTACTTTAGTTTTTATTTTCTTTGCTAAAAGTTCATTTTTAATTCTTATTTCCTTCTTCACGTTTATTCTGTGTGAAGTGAGGATTTTTTTATTTGTTTTGTATATTGTGATTGGGGCAGTTAGAATAATTAGATGCTTAGCTTCTTTCTTCTTGGGTTTACCTTGGTGTTTGCAAGGCCATTGTAATTTTGTATACTTGATTCTTTCATTAGATCTTAAATGTTGTAAAAAAAACTTAATTAAAGTGAATTATAATATTTTTTCGTAACAAATTATAAATAATCTGTTTAGTTTTCATTTTGTTCAAATAATCAATTCAACAATTTTTTTTTTAATTTTAATATTTCTTACTTATTGCTTTTTATTTTTATTTTTATTTTTAATTTTGTTAATGAAAAAACAGTTTTAATTTTGTAAAGTCATTCATAGTTTTTCATGAATGTATAAAGTTATTTAAATTTCTTATTTTATATAATTTAAGAAGACGGAAAAAAAAGTGTATATGATTAAAAAAATAATAAATATTATATTTTTATTTTGAAAAAGAAAAAATATGACATTTTTTGAGATTGAGATTGAATTAATAACAATATTTAATAAATAATATTTTTTTACTATTGAAATCAACCAATATAATCGCGTTTTAAATTTTTTTAAACAATTAATCACTTTCTTATAAGTTATGCAAAACTTATTAATTATGTTAAAATGATATACATTTTTTGGACTCTTCAATTTGTTTCAGGTTAAAATACAAATAATTGGTACCTCTATTATAATATCAAAACTCATATATACCCTATAAATTCCAAGAAAGAAGAAGTAGATTGAGTCAATGTCACAAGCCCTATTACTGCATAAATTTTTTTCTTCTTCAAAAGTTTAATTGGTTTTTTTTAATCAAGATATTATAAAAAGAACCAAATGTTCTAATGACCGATTACAAAAAGAAGAGGCAAAGCTCGAAACTTAAGAAAATTAATCACCAAATACAACCTAGGACAGATATAACAAAGGGGATTTGCTAAACTCATAAAAGTTATAATTGGTACGATTAATTTTCCCAATAAACGACCACCTCCAAATGAGCGCCTTAATACTCCAAACCGTTAAGGCGCCTTTAATTTACAACTTCCTTTTTTTAGTTAATTTTTTTTCAAAATCTTAGTTAACAATAAAAAATAATTGGCAATAATAAGATTGAAATGGAAACAAAATATTTCATTGATAATATATTATGATTACAAAAATAGGACAATATATAATGTACTATTCAACATATTCATACTTCTGACTCTTTTCAAATTCAAGTGTCCCTTGCTCTTTTTATCCTCTTAACTATTCCTAGCTGAGAGAAAAGTTTTGAAAGAACTCTTCCATAAGATATGCGGAAAGACATTTCTCTGCGAGAGATCATAATCATTTCCTTTATGAAGTTAAAGATGGTAAGAGGAAGATTAACTTTGTGCTTGTAGGTAAGGAATAACAAGAGATGCTTTTCATCTAAACTATGCACTTCCAGTTCTTTCTCTCTTGGACGTAGTTTTGACACCATAATTTGATGCCAAACTTTGGCAATTAGGAGGAGAGTTGCAAGGTGTCATACCCTAATTTTGACCCCCCTGAGATGTCACACCTTCAGGCATTTTATCAAATTCAAGACAAGTACTCAGAATAGTCACTCTTTCATCTGGTACTTAATCAAGGATGCTCAAGGACAAAGGAGTTCAGGCAAAGGATCAATCAATATGAGAAGTACTTCTAATACAATCATGAGACTCAGATGATTCATTTACCCACAGATTGATAGGACACCAATCATCTGGACTCAAGTTTACTTAGTTCACTAATCTAGGGTTTTGAGCCCATCAAGGACTGCAATCAGGGACCACATTTGGGAAACCCTAAAAAGCTCCAGGGCATCACTCAAAGGCTTCAAACATCTTCAAATGATCCATATGACAATATCCATAGGGCATTACACTTCAATTCAAGATCTACAGTCATCAATTTCATATGGTCGACAATTAGGGTTTCAGACATAATTCACTTGCATAGTTGACTTTTAATCAGGACATGGATCCACCACTTAACACATGGCTCAAGAACCTCTATTACTTCAATATAATCCATTCATATCATCCATTTGAGGAGGAGAGTTTGATTCAACACAAAAGTCCAAAATTTCACTTCATTTGGAAAAAGTCAATTGTACAAGATCATCTTTGACTTTTAGGATTTTAGGTCAAACCATGACTTTTAAGGATCAATATCATCAACATATGATTATTGAAGTCATTTGACCAAATAAAATCAAGAAAATTCATCAATAATAAAAAAGTCAACAAAAAGTCAAACTAGTGCATTTTGACCTAGGTTATGGATCTTAAAATTTCACCTACACAACTCAAAAAACTTCTAACATGAAAGTTGTAGATCTCATCAAATAAAACAACTTCTCACAAGGGAACTTTTTTCAAGAGATCAATCATTGAAGAGATATGAACTTTGGAAGTTATAGGTCATGAAAAACTTAGAAAAATTCTAAGTGTTTTAACCTAGTTTTCTTCAAACTTTGGGCCTGTTTTTCACAAATTTCCCAAATGATTTTGGAAAAACTCCAAACTAATGAATTGAATTACATGTTAAGGGCTTTCCAAATTATGCTCAACCTTCTCCAAATTCATTTTGAGCTAAGAGTTATGCTTGTTCAAAGTTGGCCTCATGAAGTAAAATTATAGGTCATGTACCATTTTGAAACTTTGCAATTTTGTGCAAAAGACTTCACCAATGGATGCTACACGACCCATAACACATAAGAAAATATGCCATGCATTCATTTTCACCATGGCATGAGAATTGAAGAATATTCCCAAAACAAGAACATGTGATTATGTAATCATTACTTTTGAGAATTTATGGTAAGTGATGATTCATCAATTGGAATCTTCTCCTAAGCCAATAGAAAGCTTCTACACATCAGAAATATTCCCTAAGATCTGCAAGGATCAATGACTAGGGGGAATGCTCGAAAATTCCATCATTGCATTTTGGAGATTCTTTGCATTTCTTCATGGCCAAGAAACCAAAACTCCCTCATTAAGCAAGCTCACTCCTCCAATCTGTACAGAGCTCTTTGCCTATAAATAGAAGTGTCATTCTTCATATTGATCACACCAAAGCAACTCTATTCCTTGCTTTCTCTTTCTCTCCCTCATGCTTATGGTTTTCAAAAGTTCTTTGGCAAGAAGAATCAAATTCTTCAAACCAGAGCTCTTCTTTTGAAAGTAAGCACTCTAACATCTCAAGGAGGTTCATTAGAAGTGATCCAAGCACCTGGATCACTTCTGTAAGTGCAAGAACACCATCTTCACTTTCACTTTGGAGCAGAGTCAGTTGGAGGTCTGTAGATCAATTCAGGAGGTGTCAAGCAAGTCTAAGCATTCAGACACATTCCTTAGGGTGTAGTGAAGCTATCCAGATGGTCGCAAATTATCTGTAAGTGCAGAATCACCATCTTCCATTTCTACTTGAAGCTCAAGCAAGAGGGGTCGGGTAGATCATTTCAGAGGTTTTCAAAGCAATCCAAGTGCCCAGATAGCATCAACAAGGTCCAAGGAAGCTTTTGTGATCATCCATTTAAAGTCAGGAGCTTCCTATCATTCACACGACCTTCAGTTTCAGAGGTAAGTTTTTGAACTCCACCTCTTTAATTTAAGCACTCTTTGTGATAAAACTCGATACCATTTCATTCAGCATCATCAGGGGATTAAAAACCCTCTATCATCATCTGTTTATCTTTTAGTATAGTCATTTAATTTGATTTTTAAGTTTTAGGGTTCTTCACGTTTTTCAGTTAATTCATTAGATGTTAGTTAATATAAATCTGTGTTAGCTATATATTTAGAATCGTGAGTGAATTTATAACAAGTTTCATGTTAACACCTTGGCCATTGGTTGAGAATTGAGAGATCTGGAAATTCAAAAATCCAAGAGCTAGAGGTTGAAGACGAAGATGGCAGTTGGCACGCCATTTTCAAACATTCCTGGTCAAGTTTAAAATATATTTAGTGCAAGGTATTCATATAACGAATATATTGTTATAGCCCAGTGGTAAAGAGAGTTTATGTGTTGCGCGTGCCCAAGGTCTGGGTTTCGAATCCCCCTAGCCCCAGACCTTTTGATTTTATTTTCTTTTTTGCTCTATGCACTTAAACAACATATGTATTGCATTGGAGTCACCACTATGACACCAAGCGCGCGTTGGCTGGTTGGTGTGTGTTTTGAGTACTGGCTTCAAGGGCGTGGGTTCAAACCATGGTGAGGCCAAAACCCATTTTTTACTACTTTTCTTCTTCATTTTCTTTACAACTTCACACAACAAATTAACCAATCAAATTAAATCATTTCTTTTTGATTTTTCACACACTTGTCATTTAACATATCTATTTTATGAATAATAAAAAAAATCACAAAAATATTATTTATTTGATATATTTTTATTAGGTCTAAAATAACATATTTTTAAGTATTTTAAAATACTTTAAACATAGTTTTCTCTTGATTTTCAAAACCTAATCTCTTGTAAATATTTTTGTGATAAAACCCTAATCATGTAGGTCTTAATTAGGTATAGACTTTGTCTTTACCCTAATTAAGTTGACTTTTGTCAATTTTCAAAACTGTTTTCAAACTTTAATTAAACAGACGACCAAGGTTTTCAGACAACAAAACCTTGTATCATTTCAAATCTCTCCAACTGTTTCTCATAAACAGTAAATCAATCCATGGGCCTCTAATAGAGTGTAAGTCCCAACACCTTTTTCTTTTCATAGTTTGATTTTCAAAAACTGTATTTACAAAATCTTCTTTCTGTTTTTAAAACATTCTTCTGGTATTTGAAGGGCATTATTCCCGGTGAAACTCTTCAGATACCTATGTGACCTATGTCCATTTTCACTTCTTCTGTTTTCAAAAAAACCTTTAACTGTTTATCATAAATATTCAACTGTTATCAATAAACAATCAACTGCTGGTAAGGCTTTGTACATACATCTTCAAAGGCCTCCACTCCATCCAGGTTAGGCTTTACAAGCTTTCAATTTACAACCTTCATTTAAATTACTGTCAAATATAAACTGTTTATATATTGTTTAGGACTACGTCTGAGTACAACCTTAGGACAGTTAAACTATATATATATATATATATATATATATATATATATATATATATATATATATATATATATATATATATATATATATATATATATATATTATAGGACTATGGCCTAGGATTGAGAATGTATTCCCGGTGAAGGCTCTTTCCTAATTAGAGATCTTTAGTTCAAACCCTCAAGATGAATTATTCCCGGTGAAACATCTTGAAAAAGCCTTAGAACCCAAACTAGGACACATCCACCCAAGAGGAATTATTCCCGGTGAAACCTCTTACCCATTTGCTTAGAGCCAAAATAATTCAAAACCACATAGCTTTCTCTTGTGCTATAACAAGGACCCTCGATGACCCTCGATTAGCCTCCTCTTGGGCTTTGTACAAGGACCCACAGGCTTCTTAAAAGCATTCCCAGCTTACTCTTGAGCTTGTATACAAGGACCCATCAGGTTTCTAATAAACATAGGAACAGGTCTTTAGTCACCCTTTAACCTATCTTGTTGATTTTCTTCTACTCTTCAAACCAGACTTTACACAAGCTAAGTATGTCTCAATCTCATATTGAGTTCACCTTTTGGAATGAGAGACATGGACAGTCTTTGTCACCCTTATCTTCATTAATTTTCCTCCTTAGCAGAGTCTAGGTTCCATATCTGTCTATCCTTAGTCAGTGTCAGCCTTAATCTTAGGCTTTAAACAAGAAGTCTCAAATAGATAATCATTCTGCCATCATCAAAAACCCCTGGAAAGGGTTAGCCTCCAAAATCACTCCTTAAAATTCCAAATTCCCTAGAAAGGGTTAGCTTCCAAAAATTAAACTTTCAAAAGATAAAACTCTCCAGCAGAGTAAAATCCATGGAAAGGGTTAGCCTCCAAAATCAATCCTCTAAAGTCATAATTCCCTGGAAAGGGTTAGCTTCCAAAATTAAGCTTTTAAAAAACAAATTCCCCAGTAGAGTCTACTTTAGGTCAACCATTCAAAAAGTCACCAGTAGGGTCAATCTTCAAACCTGGGTCTTTCATTCATTTATTCCTGTTTAACAGAAGAACAATCCTCAGTAGGGTCAACCTTTAGGATAATCCTCAATAGAGTCAAAATCTCCTCTGAGTCAAAGATCCCACACTGATAGATCTTTCTTTAAAAAGTCAGCCTCAACCTTGGGCTTTGTACAAGGCACATACTCCTCTTAGAGTCAAAACCCTACTCATAGGTATTCCCCTATCCAGAGTCAGCCACAACCTTGGGCTTTGTACAAGGCAGATAATAGAGTCTCCCTAGTGAGTCTTTCACCATCAAGTAGCCACAACCTTGGGCTTTGTACAAGGCAGATAAAATTACATTCCCTGTGTCAAAAGATTCCTAACCTTTAGGATCTTTTCCCCATAGAGTCATCCATATTCAGTTTCTTTAAGAGTCCGCCACAACCTTGGGCTTTGTACAAGGCAGAAAACAATGTCTTCCCTAGTAAGAGTCAGCCACAACCTTGGGCTTCATACAAGGCAGAAAATAATATACTCCCTAAGTAGAGTCAGCCACAATTCTGGGCTTTGTACAGAACACTAAATAAAATCCATCAAATAAACACTCTCCAACTAGAGTCAGCCTTAATTCTGGGCTTTGTACAGAACACAAAACCTTTTAGCTTAAATTAATCCTCAGTGGAGTCATCTCCCAGAGTCAATAAAAATCAATCAAAAAAGCCTCAAGCTTGGGCCTCATACAAGCCAGCTAAAGTCAAATCTTTCATACAATAGATAGACATAGCTTATCTCTATAGAGAGATCTTTCTCCTATCTCACCACATTCAAACAAACATTACATTACATTTCAATTTTAATTAGTCTCCCATTTAGGATTTTGAAAGTCATGCTCTGTCAGTAAACCCAGACATGTTGTAACTTTCCCTAATTTGGTTGAGCACCTTTCTTTCATTCAAGACGCAGTTGACTGGTATACTTGCACATACACAAGTAAGGTCTCCCTCTTGAATGAAATGAATTCAGCTTTTCTGTCACTCTTTTAATGTTTGTGGTGGAATAGTAGAAATACCTCTCTGTAAAGATAATTTCATGTCTCTTTACTGTAAACAGAGATTTAATTCAAGCTTCAACCTTGAGCTTTAAGCAAGGCACCAAAAATAATTAATTTCCCTATTTAGTTCTTTGAACTACAAAAAGCTCTGACTTCCATTAGGGATATGTAGGCATGAGGTTCACAAGGAATCTCAGCGAACTAATAAAAAACCAAAAATAGTCAGTCAGTCTGTCTTTCTTTTCATTCAATTCAATTCCTTCTCCTAATACAAAGGAGAAACTTTCCCAATCAATAAGCAACAAACACAAACACACAAAGAAGGTTCCCGTAGAGTACTACGGATATGTAGGGTGCTTAAAACCTTCCCTATGTATAACCGACCTCCCGGACTCCAGAATTTCTAGTCTAGGTGAATCCCCACACTTAGCAAACTCCTAGGGTTTATTTGAGATCTTTTTCCCCTTCCTCTTTCGTAGGATAATTAAAAAGTTCGTGTGTTATCGTAGGAAGAACTGAAACAAAATTCATCCCGCAACGGGCACATTCTCCTTCCAAATTCCACGTGAAGGGTCTAGCGTGCCGTCCTCCCAAGTGAAACGAGGAGGTAAAAAAAACAAAACCACACAAGGCTGCTGAGCTTATTGTAGTTGACATAGATTTGGAGACGGAGGCTTGAGAAGACATCGTTGAATATATAATCTTCAACACAAAAACCTTCCTCTTCACACCTTATTTTCTAAGCAATAAGTGAAAGAGGAATGGTAATAGAGAAATCATTGGCTGGATTTCAGAACCATTCTGCCCAGGTTGTCCAAGGGTGGCATTTACCCAAAACTCTAACGAAATTACGATAGATGGTTCCATTAAACATGTCAAAGTAACCTTCCCATTTTTGTTTGTAAACAACTTTAAGTAAATCAAAGGCTTGTCTTTTCAACTCTCTGAAATCAACCAACTTCTCATTGATAACGAACAAAAGATTTTCGGAAAACAATTTTGAAAAAAAGAAAAAACTTTAAAAAAATCAGAGGAAACAGGTTTGAAGACACAAAAAGATGGAAATGAAATGAGACTTAAGTAGTGTTTAAATATAGTGGAGAAGATGAAGTGAAACAATAAGAGAACCGCATATTACCTCCTTGAAAATTCAAAAGATACGTTACGTTTTGGATATGGATGATCATTGCTATTCTAGTATGTTTCCAAGACGCTTCATGCTTTACCTCGGTTTCTCATATAACTAAGGAGAAAATGTATTTAGGAACATTTCTTTTTATTATATTTTTTATTTTTAAGCAAAATGATCTATCGCGTTAGATTCATAAATAACTAAGGGATAAAATAATAAGATTTTACTATAAAAGAACTCGTTAAACATATTTTACTCTAATTCTAACATATGTGTAGTCGCCCTATTCTTTGGGATAAAATAAACCGATTTTACTATAAATGATCTATTCCGTCGGGTTCACAAATAACCGAGGGATAAAACAATAAGGTTTTATTATAAAAGAACTCGTTAAACAAATTTTACCCAAATCATACCGTTCATTTCACGAGTATCAACGCTCAAGACAATACAATTAATGATCCGCGTGAAACATCAAAAACTTCTTTTAGAAAAGCATTATGAATGCCATAAACAAGTGAAGCATCATGAAGCGCTCAAGACATCCACCACTTTAAGGTTTTCTATGAAAAGACCTCTGCGTTGGATTGCAAGAGAAGAAAATTATATGAGTTTAAGGTTGTGTTCTTAAATATTTATTTGAGCAGAACATCATTTGTGTATCTAACTTTTTTTTATCTAACCTTTTTTTTAGTTTTATATAAGAAACAAATAAATATGAGATAAATCCATTGAGAATATACTAACACTCGGCATTTGATCTTGCCCAAATATCAAGGATTTGATGATCCAACATATGATCTTCATGGACAAATTAAATTTTATTTTAATATTTTGTGTAAACAATGTAATATTCTGGATAAAAATTGTAGTTTGTAAACAAAATATTTTATTAATATCATGTGTGAACAATGTAATGGGTTTAATTTTAAGAAAAAAAAATCAATCTATCCCACAATTTTAATGATAAACCGAGAGGTATGTGGCGCTAGATTTGCAAATAGTAAAAGTGTAGATGTTGGAGTTCGAACTCGAGTGCAAATAACTTTAGCCCTCGGTGTTATAAAAACCAAGGTGCCAAGTGGTTACTTTTCATGATCCCGTTCGTTACCTCGCTTCTTTAGCCGAGGTAAAATATTTTTCACATTCGAGGTGTAATGTGTTATTTGTTGTAGTGTTGATTACTAACCATCTCATTAAAGACTAATATCCTTAATTAATCATTAATCAAGGTACTACCACTTATTTATCGGGTCATTGAATGATAAACATGCTTAGGAAAAAAATTGGAATATTATATCATTAGTAATCACATAAAACAATTTTACAGTAGTTCATTCAATTATTCTAATCAAATATGAAAGTTTTTGAACTCCAAACTATTTTTTTTCTCAACGACTTATTTCATTCATCTCCAAATTAATATTGATTCTGCATGTGTCGTAATGTGTGTCACAATAACCGTGGGTTGGTCTATTTTAAAAACTAGGAATGATAATTGTTTTGGAAGCTTTAGTGACATCAAAAGATGTGGAAACATGAGCATTTATTTGACGTGAAAATTGTATCTTGGCACGTCCGTGGAAAATTTATGTGTCTTCTCATATAGGCTTGAGAATCTTATTATGTGTTTAAACCATTAGAGAGGTGAGTGATTTCGACCTACATTGGATATATTCTTGCTGCGTCCTTTATGGTTTGGTGCTCTCTCGGGTGTCTTTGATTTGGAGACGTCTATCTTTTCCTAAATGTAAAGTTTTAAATGGATCTGTGGCTTTGGTGCATTAGCTGTTATTTCCTAACAACGTGGAGCAGCTACTTTCTTTTTTATTTTCTTTGTTGGAGACCTTTCATGCTATATTTTTTATTCTTATTTCCTTCTTCACGTTTATACTGTGTGTAGTGAGGATTTTTTAATTCGTTTTTGTATATTGCGATCGGGGCAGTTAGAATAATTAGGTGCTACTCTAACTTCTTTCTTATGGGCTTTCTTGGGTGTTTGTTAGGGCTTTGTAATTTTGTATCCTTAATCTTCTCTCAATAGATCTTAAATATTTCAAACTTTGATCTTAAATATTTCAAACTTTCTGATAGAATTGATTCTTTCAATGGATCTTAGATGTTGTAAAAGAGTTAATTAAAGTGAAATATAATATTTCTTTCGTAACGAATTATAAATAATTTGTTTCAAATTATAAGTTGCTTTAAAATATCATTTCAACAAATTTTTTTAATAAATTTAACATCTATTATTTAACACTTTTTTAAGCTCTATATTTTCTTCTTCTCATATTATTAATTAACAAAATAACACTTTCAATTTTGTAAAATCATTCATAATTTTTCATTTATATATAAAATTAGTTGAATTTTTATTTTATGTGAAATGACTAAAATATTATATAATTTAAGATAGAAGGATAAATAAGTATATATTATTAAAAAAATATTGTAGTGTTATTAAGAAATATACTTCCTCTGTTTTTTATTATAAGTCGTTTTGGAAAAAAATTGTATTTAAATATAGGTCGTTTTACCATTCCAATGAATAATTAATGCTATTTTTCCTATTATATCCTTAAATATTTATTATTCTCTCTCCTTTCAATTAAATAAATTTATCTTCCACATGTCATTAATGAAGGATAATTTTGTAAAAACCTTCATAATTTCTCATTTTCATACAACAATTATTATTTTTCTTAATCTGTGTGAAAAGTCTAAAACGACTTATAATAAAAAACGGAGGGAGTAATTATTTTGAGACGGAACAAAAATAACTATATTTTAATAAATAATATTTTTATTACTATTGAAGTCATCCAAATTACTCACTTTTAAATTTTTTGTGAAAGATTAAACATTTTCTTATAAATTATGCAGAAGTTTTTAATTATGTTAAAATCATATACATTTTTGGGACTCTTCAATTTGTTTTGGTTATGATAAAAATAATTGATGCTGGTATTATAATATCCTATACCCATGTCCTATATATACCCTACATTTTGTGATCTCAACACACACTTCTCATTTCTCATTTTCCTATATCATAGTTATTTTCATTCCTAGAGAAATGGCTTTTGAGACTAAAACATGTTTTGCTTTATTTCTTGTTCTCTTGGCTGCATGCTACATGCAGCATTGTGTCAATGGACAATCTCTAGTGCCTTGCATTTTCATATTTGGAGATTCATACTCTGACAGTGGAAACAACAACTATCTTCAAACCACTGCACTTGCTAATTACAAGCCATTCGGTATCGACTTTCCAACAGGACCAACAGGAAGAGCTACCAATGGAAGAACTAAAATTGACATAATTGGTAACATGAACTACTAAGAACTTGTTTGTTTTGTTTTTGTTAAATTTAGCATTCTAATTAAATTTTGATCAATTAACACCCTTCTTGATCCAAATTTTATTTTGACATTCATTTTATAAAATTGATATTAAATGTTATTAATGATAACATCACATTTTTAATAATAGAGTGAACAAAAAGATAAAAATATATCCTATCTTAAATTACATTTTTAAAAATAGAATGAACAAAAAGATAAAAATATAGCATATCTTAAATTGCATTTAGAGTTGTGGTTATACATTTGTTTTTTGCATCCAATATTTTTGTCTGTAATTATATATATTTCATATCATATAGGAACTTTGTTCATATGATTGCAATAGAAGTTCCAATACAATATGAGACAACAACAATCTTATAAAAAAAGTTCATTTCTTTTCAATATATCATTCATTTTTTGTTTTTATATAACTTTTTTTATTTAATATAGTAAAACCTATATTTATTAGAATAGCGTATATCCTTGTTATAAAATCCAAAAAAATTAAAAATATCAAAGGGTTGTTATTTGCATGCACGGTTGCATATATATGCATTCAAATGGAGCAGTTGTCTTCACAATTTTTTTTAAATTTAATATTAAATCTTTAAATATTATTTATATTTATATTTATCTTAAACCCAAAAAACTAACTGTTTAATGTTGCAGGGGAATTACTTGGATTTCAAAATTTTATTCCACCTTTTGCAAATACAACAGGTTATGACATACTTAAAGGAGTTAACTATGCATCTAGTTCAGCTGGAATTCGCTATGAGACGGGCAAAAAGACTGCGGTATTGTATATTTGCACATGTATCATTGTCTATTTGTGCACTTCTATAATATTAAATCTAAAGTTGGACTTTACTATGTTTGAGTTTTTACAAAATATACATTTCTTCTCCATTTTTCAATATCATAAAATTATTTTTGAGAGGTTCATATGAGCTAAAAAGATATAAATGAACAATTTGGGTATGTTATATATACTAAATTTATGTTATGAAATATATACGCAGGGTACTAATATCGCTCTGGGATTGCAATTACAAAATCATAAAATCACAGTATCCAAAATCGTTGCCAAGCTTGGAGGTTTACCACAAGCTAGAGATCATTTGACAAAGTGCTTGTATTATGTTTATATCGGCAGCAACGATTACGCATTAAATTATTTTCAGCCAGCATACTACTCAACAAGTAAAGACTATAATCCCGAACAATATGCTCAAGTTCTTATTAACCAGTTATCCGTTTATCTACAGGTAAATATATCAATTTTTAAGAGAATTGTTCCATTTTATATTTCAGTCTCCCAAATTAGTAATTTAGTCTCTTTATTATTTTCAATGATGAACAGGATTTGCATAGTGATGGGGCAAGAAAACTTGTACTAGTTGGTTTGCCGAAAATAGGATGCGCTCCCCTTGCAATTTATAATGATGGAAATCCTGGATCATGTGTCGAAGAACAGAATGCTGCTGCATTAATATTTAGTCAAAAGCTTAGATTTCTTGTTGACGAATTCAATGCTTTGCGTCTTTATACCAAAACTATCTTCGTAAATACCAATGCTATCGCCATAGAGAATTATCCTGGTAAATATATCAATTAAAACAATTAAAAATTTCTATGATTTAGGTTTGATAATATAACATAATATATATATTTTTTTTGGAATTTTAGGTTTTCTAGTTACAGATGCTTCTTGCTGTCCAATGAAGCCGAATGGATTCTGCTATCCTGATTCAGTTCCATGCACTAATAGAAATGAGTATGTTTATTTCGACGGAATTCATCCTTCAGAAGCTGTAAACAACCTCTTTGCATTAGCTTCGTATGACAGCACTAATTATCCAAATATGACTCATCCAATTGATATTAGACAACTTGCTGAACTAATGATTACAAATGAGTATTAACCTGTTTGCATTGAAGAAAGATAATTTCAATATTTCCTTTCAATAAAAAGTTAATCGTGTATTGCATTTGAATAAATTTCTAAATTTCTAATTCTTAAAGTTGTATTGTTGGTTTAGTTTTATGTTGGAGTTATCTCTTGTTCTCGTTCAGTGTAATGTTGTTATCTTTAATAGAATTGAGTTTCTTTGTGTTCATTTTTATTTTATTTTATTTGTTCATAATTAAAAATGGTTGAATATGACAATATGAAGAGTTTTAAATCAAGGTTTTAAATTGCGGCTGCGGGCGGTTACGGATGCGGTTGCGGCCACTGTGGTTGTGGTTGTTGCGACCGGATTGCGGTTGTTGAGACGTGAATTTAAATTTATGAACATAAAATATTATATTTTATCATTTATTTTAGATTTCACATGTCTTTCATTTTCTCTCTAAATTTTCATATATATATATATATATATATATATATATATATATATATATATATATATATATATATATATATATATATATATATATATATATATATATATATATATATATATATATATATATATCATCAACAATTCGCCATCATTTTGAATATCACTAATCTTTTTAAAACATACCTTAAATCAATGATATAAATAGAAAGGAAGGTAAACAAAATAATTTTTGCGAGCATTGCATAAACTGATGCGGCCTGATGCAGTTGTTGCGCTGTTACGATACGGCCGTTGCGACATTATGATAAAAGGCAAAATCTAAATAAAATAAAGTTGCTTTAATTCATAAAAATGGAACGCATGCATACTTTTCTCAGAAATCTCTCGTTTCTTTCTTTAATTCGAATACTTTGAGTTTTTCTTACAATATTACAAATACGGGCCTCTAAAACTGAACACAAATATTGTTTATATAGAAACTATAAAATGGCTACCCCCAACGTTCGACTTCTCACAGCCAGCCACATCGCCAAGACATTCATAACTTCCTTTTAAAACCATTCCATATGTCCTTGAGTAACTACCTGCTCTTTGTTCAACTAATTGCATCATTTGACCAAGCTCTGGATGATGAAACCAACTTATATTTTTTTAAGCCTTCTCTCACTGTATAATCCTTATACTTCGTTCTGATGGAAGGTTCGACCGTACCACTAATGACTTCTCAAAATTGGAGTCACTTTCGAGTTCGACAGAGGATCCTCAAGTTTTTTTGAATCTATTTTCGACTTACATAGAAAACCACAAACCTCTCCTTTTATGATGTTGTAATCTTTAAATGTTTTTCTGCTTCCAGTAGAAAATTCTAGGCTAACAAATTGCCCCCCAAAAATGCAAATTTCGATTGGAAAACCTTTGAACCGAGAAATTATGTGTTTTTCTTTTCATTAATTTTTGATGCCACGCATGTCTTGTTGACATCACATGTCATGATGGCTACTTTCTAGCATTGTCATTTTCGAGATTCCGTCATCATTTCTGATAATTGCCCACCGCCCTAGATCAATTAAAAATTCTTATCTGCACACTTATGAAATCAATAGAAATAAAATTGTTACATATAAAAATATATGTATTGTCATCATAAAAAACTTAGAGATTGATTGCAGAATCCAAATCTTGTTCTAACAGTTTTCTGATACCTGGATTGGTTGTACAGGATCCTTATTGATGACTTGTTTCCATACTTTAGTTGGTTCAGTTTTTTTGATGGAACAATTTTATTCAGCGCGCAATCATGTCTAATCCTCAAGCAATATTGGGAATAAGAAGGTTTTCATTCATATTCTATCCACTGATCCAAAAGTTTCATGTTGAGATCTTTGATGCAGACACTTTCCCTTGGCTTCTAAGTTATGTCTACTTCAACCAAGACACGGGCATATGAAATTGGCAATTTCTTTGCTGTGCACTCGTCCGTTGTGATCGGTTTTCCAATGGCACTAGTGATTTTCAAAATACTCCTCTCTCCCCACAAATGTAATGGTAAATTCGGTAAAGTTACCCACATATGAAGCACATATAACAAATCGTCGTTAATTTCAAAGTTTGTTGACCAATATTGAAGGAAGAGGGCTTACCAAAGATGAAGTATAGACCCTGAGCCATAAATTTTTCCTTGTCTTCATGGTTTATGAACCTAACAACAAAATACCCTTCCTCATTGTAATAAAGCTTAGGCATCGCCACAAAATTTTAGGTTTTTTCCATAAACTTTTTCAATGCATTCATGGATATATCCTGACCAAGAGCGGAAAGAATCAAGGCATTCCCCCAATATTCCAGTTCATCCTCCACATCAGAATCTTCAATTACAATTTCTACTACTTCATTGACACTTGAAGGAGCAATAAATTCAATTGCCATAGCTCTATTCTGGTTACGATTCCCAGAGATGATTTCCACCCAGGGTTTGCTTTTGGTCTCCTCATTTATCTCTGGTGGTTTCATGGTTTCTTTTTCAGATTGTTGGATCTCCCGTTCTTTTTCTTCTATACTCGAGCTTTCAGCTGGTTTTAGTTGATCATCTTCCTCCCTTGCTTCGTCGTCTGGTTCGATTACAACATGTGTGATGATAGTTCTGTGAGTCGTTCTCTGACGCGGCGCCACTTGCTTCTTTGGCCCGCCGACACCCCTTTTAACCAAGTTCATCGGAAACATAGTAGAGAATGCCACATTCTTCTTTCACATTTAATATTTTAATTTTTTAATATTCGATGTAAACAATGTAATATTTTGGATAAACTTTGTAGTTGTTAAGCAAATCATTTTATAAATATTATGTGTAAACAATGTAACGAGTTCAAAAAAAAATAAAATTTCTTATCCCTCGGTTTTATTGATAACCTGAGAGGTGTGATGCGCTAGTTTTGAAAATAATAAAAGTACAAATTTTGGGGTTCGAACCCATGTGCAAATAACTTTACCCCTCAGTTTTTAAAAACCGAGGGGTAACGTGACAGCTTTTCATGACGCCATTCGTTACCTCGCTTATGTAGTAGAGGTTAAATGCATTTCACGTATGATGTTAAATGTGTTTCTTATAGTAGTGATGATAAAACGCTTGTATGAACTTTTTAACTTTGTATTTGTCAAGTTAAAGTAAAAAGGATCAAGAAAGCACCCAAAATAGCCAAAATGCTCCATTCAAGCATCAAGACACACTTAGCCAAAAAGAAGACCTCGCTAAGCTATAAATGGAAAGTTATAAGACATGAACCTCAACCAAGCACAAAAGCTCACTACCGTACACACTAAGCGAGATATGGTGGTTCAAAAAGCCTTAGGCGACCAAGGCCATTTACAAATGAGTTTGCATTTATTATTAATGAGGAATATTGTAGGCGTGTTAAAAAAACTCCAAACTCTGCCTAGCGAGAATGGCATGCTAGGACTCTATAAATAATGATTCACATTGTTCAGTTGAAGGTAACTTGGTGTAACTTGATTTAATTAAGTAGTTCTCTTAGTGGGGAGTGAGAGAAGTCCATTTTGGACAAAAACGTCACATGAGAAAAACAAAGAGGGAGATTGCAAGCCATTACTAGATCTAAGTTTTTTATCTATTTTTTTGGAGAATAGTTAACTTTGTATTATTCCTAAAAAACAGTTAAATACAACCGATCCATAGGATCCAGGTACCCAAACTACAAGGTATTCAAGTCACACCATTACAAATCAAGTAATACTAAGTTGCTCTAGGATAATATGATTTCTCACTACAATTGCCATATTGCCTCTCACTGCTATTATATACTGCAGTTCCTTGAGCACATGTTCTTCAGGATTTTTCTGTTGGAAAATAACTTCATTCCTCACCTTCCAAATCATGTGTAGTGTTTCTGCAGTAGCCACTTTTAATAGAGTTCGTCGCCAACCTTTTTTGCTTGTTTCGTTCATTATCCAATTCTTCTCTCTACTCCAATTCCCACACTTCCTGTCATACTCGATCCAGGTCAGGATTTGATTCCAAATCCTTTTTGTGTACCTGCACTAAAAATATAAATGGTCTATCGTTTCTTCAGCATGACAAAAGCAACAATCTTTATCAACAAGAATTCCAAACTTATTCAGTCTATCCTTGGTTGGTATACGCCCCATTAGTACAAGCCATAGATGAAATTTTGACCTGGGTCTAGCATGATTTTGGAACATAATTTTCTTCTATGGGACATCAGCTCTATCTCCTCTAAGTAGCAAGTAATTCCCCCTATTATGAAATTTTTCCAGCTGCAGCCCTTGATCCCATTTCTGTCTATCACCAATCAGATCTCTGCTCTTCACCATTTGCTTGATTATCCAAGAACAATCTGCTGGCGGATTCCACTGCATTATATCTCTACCTTTGATGTAGTATGCATTTAGCCACTTCACCCACAACTTATCTTTTTTTTGCTTGGACATTCCATAAAAGTTTTAGCATAGATGCTTGAGCCCATTCCACCAGTGCTATAATACTGAGACCTCCAGCATTTTTAGGCTCACACACTTTCTCCCATGATACTGGTGCTTTTTTACTGCCCTCTTCCTTCCCACTCCATAGGAACATCCTGCAAATAGATTCAACCCTATGTATAAGCTTTTTAGGTAGAGGAAACACTTGAAGCCAGTATGCAGTCACAGAAAAAAGAATACTCTTCACTAACTGACTCCTCCCTGCAAAACTCAACAGATTTGCAGACCAATGGTTGATTCGTGCCACAATTCTGTCTACCAAAGGCTGACATTGATTAGTACTCAGCTTCTTGCTTGATAAAGGGACACCTAAATATTTGAATGGTAGTGTTCCTTCTTCAAAGCCTGTGATCCTCAATATAGTCTCTTTTTCTTTATCTTTAGTGCCACCAAAGTATACTTTGCACTTCCTTGGATTGGCTTGCAGTCCTGTTGAATCAGAAAACATTTTAAAAATATTCATCATAAGCTGCAAGGATTGTTCATCACCTCTAGCAAACAACATCAGATCATCTGCAAAACAAATATGAGTAATCTTTAATCTAGCACACTTGGGATGGAATTTGAATTCAGGATTGGTGTGGAGCTTGGTCATACATCTGTGCAAGTATTCCATTATCAACACAAATAATAATGGGGATATAGGGTCCCCTTGTCTAAGACCCCTTCTAGCTTTGAGGATTCTACTGATCTTCCCATTGATTGTATACTTGTATGAGACTGTACTAATGCAAAGCATCACCCAAGCAATGAATTCATTTGGGAAATTGAGTTCTTGCATGATCTGTTCCAAATCTCTACAATCCACAGTGTCATATACTTTTTGAACATCCATTTGAACTGTACATCTAGGAGATAAATGTTTTCTGCTGTAACCCTTAATCAACTGGTGAGCTATAATAATATTATCCTGAATGTTCATGCCAGGCACAAATGCTGATTGACTATCATGCACTACTTCTCCAATCACTCTGCTCAATCTCCTGGTGAGTATCTTGGATATGATTTTGTAAAGGGTGGAGCAACAAGCTATAGGTCTAAGATCTTTGACTGTTTTGGCCTCCTTTGTTTTTGGGATCAAAGTTACCAACGCATAGTTTACTGCAGCATATATTCTTTTGTGTATAAAGAATTCCTGTACAGCTTGTATAACATCCGTTTTAATCACTTGCCAGCTTCTCTTAAAGAACTTAGCATTAAATTCATCCTCACCTGGGGCCTTTTTGTCATCTATACTTTTTAAAGCCAACCATATTTCCTCTTCTGTGACATGATGTGTGAGGCTAGTAGCACTCTCCCTAGAGAGTTGTTTTCCATTCCTCAACACTTCAATGTTAACATGATTCAATTTGTTGACAGCAGTCCCAACTAGCTTGCCATAAAATTTCATTATCTCTTCTTCAATAGCAGTGAAATCCTCTAATTTGTTACCTCCATTGTCCTCCAATCTAGGCATGTTTGTTTGTATGTTTTTCTCCTTCAAATTTGCATAGAAATATTTGTTGTTCCCATCTCCAAGTTGCAGCCAATCAATTTTAGATTTCTGTTGGAGTACCTTCTCTTCAGTATCATTTAGCATTTCTATTTCCTCAGTTAAGCTCCTGGCTTTCCTAATAAGCCCCCCCTTAAAAGGCTCCTTACTCAGGCCATTCTGAGTTTCCTCAAGCTCCACCCTACAATCCTGAATTCTCTTCAATCTATGATTGATATTTTTGTTTAACTCATTCAAAGCAGGTTTTAGTCTCTTCAATTTCTGCCAGATTCTATATTGTGGTCTACCATTCATATTATGAGTCCAACTGTTTGAGATGATTTCATCATAGCCATTAGCATCAGTACTACAGTTGAGGAACTTGAATCTATGCTTCCTTCTAGCTGGCAAGTTGTCTTTAGTATGTAATATGAGCAGCAGAGGTGAGTGGTCAGAGATAAAAGGGTTCAGGACAATTACTTCACTATCTGGGAATTGCAAATGCCAGTCAGTATTGCAAAGAGCTCTATCAATTCTCGAGTAGATTAGATTCACCATGTGCTTATTTGACCAAGTGAACTGGTTCCTTCTTGTTTCATGCTCTGTTAACCCAGCAGCCTTCATCATATCTTCTAAATCCATATATTCATTAGGTTGAACATCATTTCCACCTACTCTATCATGGATTTTTAGAACATTATTAAAATCTCCAATAATGATCCAAGGTCCCTTCAAATTCCCCTGTATCCTCCTAAGATTCTCCCACAAATCTTTCCTCTTGCTGAGTAAATTATGAGCATATATGGCAGATAAATAGTGAGAGAATTGACCCTGTTTATCATTGAATCTACTATGTATAACCTAATCATGTGGAGCTGTCAAACTTCACATCCCATTGTTGGGGATCCCACATGCTCCATATTCTACCATTAGCATGATCTTTATAATTGTCCAGATATTTCCAGGTCCTATTCAGTTTATTATTTCTAATAGTCTCTTTTTTCTCTTCTTTTACTCTAGTTTCTACTAAGACAGCACTACTAACCTGTAACCGTTTGAGATGGGCTCCAACCTCCTTTATTCTAGCTGCTTTATTGAGCCCTCTAATGTTCCAGCTTACTATCATGGTACCTCAAATCCCCCACCCTCAAAATAGTTTCCAATTTTGAGAGCATCAGATCCATTTGTGCAAGCCACTTCTATTTCATGAGGACTTCCCTTTGCAGGTGCTTTTCCTTTTTGACTCCCACTGGCTACTGTGGTCCAATCTTCCTTTTCTTTCTCAGCAGTTACCACCTTTTCCTCCCCTATAGTCTTGTTTTCATCTGATTGTTCTGGGCCTTTGGTAGTCTGTTTCAGCTGCCATTGTTGCTTCACGTCACCCTGTTTCTTTTCCACCTCTTTGTGAAGTCAAGACTCTCCATCTATTTTGTTTTGATGAAGACAAAGTAATAATCAAAAGATCATGTCAAAAAGTATGGAAAAAGCCTCAAGTGAATTTAATCAAATCAAGTACTCAAGATTCATCATGCGTAAAAGCTAGCATCAAAGAATTCAAGAATTATATTTTGAAGAATAGCATTGATCTTGATTTATTAAGGTATAAGCATGCAATTTATATTGATAACTTAGTGCTCAATATTCTTCTAAATATTTAGTTGCATGCATGGTCCTTTTGGTTAAAATATCAATCTTTTCCTATATTTCAAATCAAAGTTGTTTGGTGTCAGGAAACAGATTTCCTGTATTTGGAAACAGATTTCCTGAACTGGAAACAGATTTCCTATATTTGGAAACAGATTTCCAGAACTGTTTTTTTAACATGGAAATCGATTTCATATATGGGTAAATCGATTTCCAGTGTCAGTTTTTGAATTTTTAGACACAACGCTTCAGGGAAATCGATTTCCTATAATGGTAAATCGATTTCCAACGTACCAGAGTCAAAAAACAGTCTGTTTCAATATTTGAACGTGAATCATTTCTATTCCATCAATCTTTGCACCTTTTCATTGAATCATACTCATTCCTAGGGGTGTTAAGACACTATATATACTCTATATTTTCATATTTGAATTTCACCTCTTTCATTACAATTTACCACATTTTTGATCATATATTTTCATCATATATTTTCATACAAGTGTTTCATACTTGAACTTTCATTGAAACTTTTTCTACACATTGTTAGAAACGTTTCTCATTCATACATAAACACTTGAGCTCTATTATATCATTGTAAATTGTCTGGCTTGAAAGAGAAGATCAATCTTATAGATTGATATATGTTCATCAACTTTATTACTCAAATATTTTCCAGATTTGGTTTGTAAATTCTTGTTGTTCATAATTGTTGGAAACAAGTTAGTAGAAAGGAAAGGATTGTTTTCTTGTTCTACTTGGTTGGTTGTTCTTGTTGTCCAGGATTGTTGGAAGCAAGAAAGTCATTAGGGGAGGATTGTTCTCTTAATGTACTTAGTAAAAATCCAAGAGGATTGTTCTTGGTGGTTTTGTTAGAAGATTGTAGGAGGAGTCTTGGTATAGGCTTGTACAAAGATCTAACAATAGTAAAATCTCTTTCATGTTGAAAGGGGACTGGAGTACTCTCGGATTGTGAGGGGAACCAATATACATCATTGTGTTCTTTACTTTTCCGCATTTTATCGCTTTCATCACCATTACCAAGAAAAGAAAAGAACCATTCAAAAACCTTCAAACACTTAACCAAAAATAAGTACAAGTATTCTCTAAAACCGGATAAATTTTCAAAATCCTAATTCACCCCCCCTCTTAGGCGCACTTCATACTTACAATTGGCATCAGAGCAAGTTATAGGTAACTTGTTCCTAAAGATCCAGAATGGCTTCCGCAAATCAAAATCCGGTTTTCAGAGATGGTGGTTCTAACAACAAGCCTCCATTATTTTGTGGTGAATACTTTGACTTTTGGAAAATCCGAATAAAGGCTCATTTAGAAGCACAAGGAGAAGAAGTGTGGGAGGCTGTCCTTGAAGGTCCTCATGTTCCTACAACTATTGTCGATGGCGTTGTATCAGATAAACTTAAAGCCTCATGGAATGATAACGATAGAAAGAAGGTTCTTGCTGACAAAAAGGCTATCAATCTTCTTCAAGGTGCTCTTAGTATGGATGAATTTTTCCGAGTATCGGCATGTACAACAGCAAAGGAAATATGGGATACTCTTGTAGAAACTCATGAAGGTACCACTGAAGTTAAAAGATCAAGATTGAATACCTTAAGTCAAGAATACGAACTGTTTAGAATGAAGCCCAGAGAAACTATTCTCGAATTGCAAAAACGATTCGTTCATTTGACAAATCACTTGAAGGCACTTGGTAAGACCCTCAATACCGAAGAACTAAATCTAAAGGTGCTTAGATCTTTAACAAGGGAATGGCAACCGAAAGTAACGGCGATGTCCGAGAAAAAGAATCTATCAAAGATGACTTCTGCAACCTTGTTCGGTAAACTTCAAGAATATGAAACAGAACTCGGAAGACTTGAAACACATGAAATTCAAATAAAAGATTCAAAAGATATTGCCTTAAAGACAAGAGTCAAGCATCATGATAGCAATCAAGAGGATGAATCCACTAGTGAAGAAGATGATGAGTTTATCAAAAAGTTTGAAAAAATTCTGAGAAAAGAAAGGAAAAAGGAGATCATTAAAGAGGAAGCACCAACAAGGAAGATTAAATGCTTTGAATGTGGAGAAAGAGGACATGTCAAAAGTGAATGCCCTAAACTTGAAAAGAAGAACAAATACTTCAAGAAAAATAAAGATAAAAAATCAAAGAAAGCATATGTAGCATGGGATGACAATGAAATAAGTTCATCTTCAGATGAAGAACATGTGAATCTTGCATTGGTAGCAACACACCATTCCGATGATGAAGACAATGAGGTTAGTAATGAATTTTCTCCTTATGATATTGATGCACAAGGCGCAATAGATGAACTATTAAAAGAATGCAAAATTCTCTATAAAACTATTTCATCTCAAAAGAAAATAATATCATCTTTAGAAGAAAAGTTTAAAAAAGTTGAAAAAGAACATAAGGATGAAAAAGAGAAAATTATTAGTGTTCAAAAAGAGGATGTGTCATGCAAGAATTGTGAATCACTTTCTTTTCAAATTGTTCAATTAAAGAGAGTCCTTGAAAGGTATGAAAAAGGACAAATTGGGTTGGAAGGTGTCCTTAGGCAACAAAGATTCCCTAATGATAAAAGTGGTCTTGGATATGCAAAGTCTAACAAACCAAGTACTAGTAAAACTATCTTTGTGAAGGCAAGTGAACAATTCAACAAATTGGATAAAGCACAAAAGGTTCATCATCATCCTAAAAGGTTTCCTAAAAAGAAACCATATGTTACTAGATATAAAAGTAATTTTGTTCCTACTTGTTTTTATTGTGGTATTGTTGGTCATACACCTAATGCTTGCTATATAAGAAATTTCAGTGTGGCAAGTGGTCATTATGTGTGGGTTAAGAAAGGAACTAACTATGATGGACCCAAAGCATATTGGGTACCAAATCAAACTTAATTTGTTTTGTAGGTTTGCTTGAGGACCACTTAAAATCTATGGTGTTTTTGACAAGTGGTGGTTCTAAGTTTTGATGGAAGAATTAAACTAACTTTCAAATCTAGTTATAAAGTCCAAGGGTGATTTCACATATGGAGAATACCTTAAAGGAAGAATTCTTGGCATTGGCAAAGTTGGAGTACTAACTTTCACATCCATTTGAAGATGTACTTGATGTTGAAAGACTAAAGAAAAATCTTCGAAGGAAAGCCAACTTTCTGACAAAGGCTTCAAAATCATATTCACCAAAGATGAATGTTTTGATGAAGTCACTCATGAGGTAAAACTCATAGGTATAAATTATATTTATTTTCATAAGTTTCTCTACATTTTAAAGTCTTTTCCCATCCTTTTTGCTAATGACAAAGGGGGAGAAGATATATATGTGTATGTGTATGCTTGTCTCTAACTATTGCAGCCCAAAAGTAAGATGCAAAATCTATATGAATCAAGGGAGAGATTTGATCAAGAGGGAGTTATCAAAGATAGGGGGAGCATTCACATAAAAGATTCAAGTTTTTTCATGAGAACCAAGCACTTCAAATTTCAATGGTTTGTCATCATCAAAAAGGGGGAGAATGTGAAGTCAAGACTCTCCATCTATTTTGTTTTGATGAAGACAAAGTAATAATCAAAAGATCATGTCAAAAAGTATGGAAAAAGCCTCAAGTGAATTTAATCAAATCAAGTACTCAAGATTCATCATGCGTAAAAGCTAGCATCAAAGAATTCAAGAATTATATTTTGAAGAATAGCATTGATCTTGATTTATTAAGGTATAAGCATGCAATTTATATTGATAACTTAGTGCTCAATATTCTCCTAAATATTTAGTTGCATGCATGGTCCTTTTGGTTAAAATATCAATCTTTTCCTATATTTCAAATCAAAGTTGTTTGCTGTCAGGAAACAGATTTCATGTATTTGGAAACAGATTTCCTGAACTGGAAACAAATTTCCTGTATTTGGAAACAGATTTCCAGAACTGTTTTTTTAACATGGAAATCGATTTCCTATATGGGTAAATCGATTTCCAGTGTCAGTTTTTGAATTTTTAGACACAACGCTTCAGGGAAATCGATTTCCTATAATGGTAAATCGATTTCCAACGTACCAGAGTCCAAAAACAGTCTGTTTCAATATTTGAACGTGAATCATTTCTATTCCATCAATCTTTGCACCTTTTCATTGAATCATACTCATTCCTAGGGGTGTTAAGACACTATATATACTCTATATTTTTATATTTGAATTTCACCTCTTTCATTACAATTTACCACATTTTTGATCATATATTTTCATCATATATTTTCATACAAGTGTTTCATACTTGAACTTTCATTGAAACTTTTTCTACACATTGTTAGAAAAGTTTCTCATTCATACATAAACACTTGAGCACTATTATATCATTGTAAATTGTCTTGCTTGAAAGAGAAGATCAATCTTATAGATTGATATATGTTCATCAACTTTATTACTCAAATATTTTCCAGATTTGGTTTGTAAATTCTTGTTGTCCATAATTGTTGGAAACAAGTTAGTAGAAAGGAAAGGATTGTTTTCTTGTTCTACTTGGTTGGTTGTTCTTGTTGTCCAGGATTGTTGGAAACAAGAAAGTCATTAGGGGAGGATTGTTCTCTTAATGTACTTAGTAAAAATCCAAGAGGATTGTTCTTGGTGGTTTTGTTAGAAGATTGTAGGAGGAGTCTTGGTATAGGCTTGTACAAAGATCTAACAATAGTAAAATCTCTTTCATGTTGAAAGGGGACTGGAGTACTCTCGGATTGTGAGGGGAACCAGTATACATCATTGTGTTCTTTACTTTTCCGCATTTTATCGCTTTCATCACCATTACCAAGAAAAGAAAAGAACCATTCAAAAACCTTCAAACACTTAACCAAAAATAAGTACAAGTATTCTCTAAAACCGGATAAATTTTCAAAATCCTAATTCACCCCCCTCTTAGGCGCACTTCATACTTACACTCTTCTTTCTTTTTGCAAATGTCGCCTACTGTGTTTTAAATGGTGCAAAATGGTGGTCTCCATTCGTAATCCACCATTTGTGTCTGTCTGCCTCCTACCGGATTACATATGATTATTTCCATTTTCAGCTCCCTTGTAACATCAACTTCAATTAGAACTCTTGCATATGACACTCTCAATTTCCTAGCAGTACATTCATCCGTCATGATAGGTTTCCCTATACCACTAGCTATTTTTCCAATACTCTCATCTCCCCACATATGAAGTGGCAATTGTGGAAATATAACCCATATGGGGATAACTCGTAGAACATCCTCCTGCAAATTGAATGTTGGCGACCATTCATACAACAGGATTGGTTTCTTGTAGATTGAGTAAGGCCCACCCTTGAGTACAACATCTCTATCCTTCCTTGACCTGAATCTCACCAGAAAATATCCCTCTTCATGGTAGTATAAATCAGGCAAGGTCACAAAATTCCATGTACTCATCATGAATCTTTTCACTGCATTCATAGCTAATCCCTCACCTATTTCATAAAGGATAAGTGCATCAGCCCAGAAGTCCATTTCAAATTTTATATCCTTTTCTTCTATAGTGACCTCTATCATACCATCAACAACTTTCGGTGCCGTATACTTCAGCCCCATTCCGTTTGATGGTAGTCTGTTTCCTTTAATCACATCCACCCATAGTTGTGGTTGCTTTTGTTCACCCTCATTCTCCCTCGTCAGTATTTCCTCTTCTCCTTTCTCTTCCACAATTGTTTCTAGTACCGGTGTCTCCGGAATCTTCACCTCTTTCGCAGTGGCTAGTCCACTCGCACTCCCTTTCTCCATGGAACTTGGTGAGAAAACCCTAATTCTCGCTGGTGGGGTCTGCGTCGCCTTCTTCTTCGGCCGGCCTCGACCCATTGCAACCCTAATTGCGCCAACTCCCCTCACTGATTTCTCCTACTGATTTGATCCATAGCCCTAGGACTAGGAGTTTAAATCTCCTCAATAGTCGAAGATCCCGAGGTTCGTCTAAGTTTTTTATCTATTAGATATGCTAAAGAAGGATATTACTAGAGAATAGGATGATAAAATCTAAGCTCAGCAAGTTTTTTCAACTTTTGAACACCAAAGTTCATTTTAATTTATGTTATTTTTTCTTTGTTCAGAAATGATCAAACATGTGATAAATTATTTTAAAGCCATAGAACTATTAAACACTCCTTAAAAGACAATCACTTCATATAGAGACGATAAACATATACTTACTTTTTCTCCAACAGAACTATGTAAGTTAACTTGTTTCATTTAAAATATCAGAAATGATATAATGACACCATTTCTAACACCCTACACCGTAATAGTATATATACATGATATCAATTTTGTTTTTTAATAATTTATCATGCTTTGGTTTTTGTGCAAGTGTATTTTGCTTTGCAATTTTATACGGTGTAGGATACCAGGTGTATAAAAAAAGTGTAAAAATAGCACATCTCTAAAATATACTCACAAGTGGGAGGACTTATATGCTTAGACCTTGTTTTGTGTTGTCATTATCAACCATTCTTTCAATTATGAAAAATAAAATAAAAGGGAAAGGGAAATAACCATATTATGAAAAATAACCATAAAAGGGAAAGGATAATAACCATATTACAATGAAAGGGAAATAGTTCCAACATCAAACCAAGCCATCAAGACAACATTAGAGACTAGGACATCAATCCTAATTTATTCTTGTGCAATATGATTGCTTATTGACTGAATAGAAATACGACTGCTTATAGCATACACATGGGCTTATTTAAAGACACCATTCAGACTAAGTCTGTTTTCCAGTAATTAACTGAGCAAGTTGGTTGATATCAATTGGATGAGTCACATTTCCATAGTAACTACTATCATACGAAGCTAATGCAACAAGATTGTTCGCAGCTTCTGTGGGATGAATTCCATCAAAATAAACATATTCATTCCTATTAAAGCATGGTATTGAATCAGGAAAACAAAATCCATTACCCTTCGTTATACAACATGAAACATTTGTAACGGTAAAACCTGAAACACAAAAGATCATATTCACTTCAGTAGTTTTATTATTAATATAAAAATATTAAATGAAATTAATCAAAATGTTCACCAGTTGAGTTGTCTAGGGCGACAGCAGTAGTATTTATGAAGATAGTTTTGGAATAAATAAGTAGAGCATTGAAGTCATTCACAAGATTTTTAAGCTTCTGACTAAATATTAATGCAGCAGCATTCTGTTTTTCAACACATCCAGGTTTTCCTTCATCAATAATGGAAAGTGGAGCACAACCTATTTTATCCAGCCCAACTAGGATCAGTTTTCTTGCATAATTTTTATGCAAAGCCTGCCAACCAAAAAAAAAAACAATTTATTACAAACAATAAATCATCAGTGAACAATAGTCAACTTGAAGTAAATTTTTTATATATTATAAATAAAAGTTAGTTTAAATCAATTTTACTAATTCAATATTTATACCTGTAGATAAGTGGATAATTGGTCTATAAGAACTTGAGCATATTGTTCGGGGGTATAAGTTTTACTTGTTGAGTAATATTGTGGCTGGAAATAGTTTAATGCATAATCATTGGTGCCTATATAAACATAATACAAGCACTTTGATAGATGATCTTTGGCTTGTGACAAACCACCAAGCTTGGCAACAATTCTGGATACTATGATTTTGTGATTTTGTAACTGTAATCCCAAGTAGATATTATTAATCTGCATATATTGCATAACAGTATAACACTACATTAGTGGCATTCATTATCGATAAATACTTACCATATTTAATAAAACAATACATTTATAAAAATATAAAATAATGAACGAATAAATAATAATATAGGTTTATATATTCAATACCGCTGTTTTTTTGCCAGTCTCATAACGAATTCCACCCGAACTAGATGCATAGTTAACACCTTTTAGTATGTCATAACCAGTGGTATTTGCGAAAGGTGGGATAAATTTCTCAAATCCAAGTAGTTCGCCTACACAACATCAAACTGTTAGCTTCTGTTAAAACAAATTATGATGTTGCTTTCGATATTAGAAGATAAAGAGGATAAAAAATCCAACTTTTGAAACAAAGAGGTAAACAAATTTTAAACAAAAATAATTGGACTACAAATGTATTTAAACTTAAAACCAATAACTTAAAAACTAAATTTTAAATATGCGAAATTTTAAATTTAAACCAATAATTAATTTAAACGTTGCTTTTCTTATTAACAATTTTGATTTTTTTTGGTTCAAATATTCTTAATTTAATTAAAATGATAAATTTAATTTAAACAAAATAAACATGTTCTTAGTAATTGATATTGTTATATTATTGTTACCAATTATGTCAGCTTTGGTTCTTCCATTGGTAGCTCTTCCAGTTGGTCCTGTTGGAAAGTCGATACCGAAAGGCAAGTAATCTGACTTTGCAACGGTGTCAATATAGTTATTATTTCCACTGTCAGAAAATGAGTCCCCAAATATGAAGAGGCAAGGTACTTGAGACGAGTTAACACAGTGCTGCATGTGGCATGCAGCCAAGAGAACAAGAAACAAACCAAACCATGTTTTTATCTCACAAGCCATTTCTCTAGTTATAAAAATATCTAAGATATAGGAAAATGGGAAATGAGAAGTGTGTGTTGATATCACAAAATGTAGGGTATATATAGGATATGGCTAGGATCATCGTACCAATTATTTGTTTATTTTAACTACAACATATTGAAGAGTGCCAAAATTTTATAATATTTTAACAGAATTAAAAAAGTATTCAAAGTTCTTTAATACATCAACTTTTTAAGAATAGATGTCATATTCAAATGTGCATAATTTTTAAGAATGTGTTGAATTTGCTTTATTTCTGTGATAAAATAAATATTATTTACTAAAATATATTTATAAATAATTCTTTTGTTGGTCTTTAAGGTTGGTCTCTTAGTGAAGGTTAGAATTCTAGAAATGTGTTACTCTTAATTTTTAAAATTTGAGTTTTATTTTTGGCTTGAAAATTGTAATTTATTAGGTTTTTAAAAATTCATATGCTTTCTCAGTATGACTCAAGAACTCTATCAAATATTTGAATAAGTTACGACCCGAGTGCCTTCGAATGATTATTAGTTTTTCCTTCCTCATTATACTGGTGTTTCTTTTTTGATAATTTGTATTGGTCTAAGTTTAATGGAAGTTATTATATAAATTATAAAATAAAATAAGGGTAGAAATGGTAGTAAAATAGGTTACAGCAAAAGAAAGTATTCCCTTTATATATTATAGATTGACAAAGCCCCCGAGCCGATATCCGTCTTGAAACATGATACCGAAATAAAAATAAAAAACATATATATACTTTCACAATCTCAAGAAAAGTATTTTATTTATTTATTTTCTATTTAAAACTAATTTAATTTTTAAAATATCAAAACAAGATTTATTTATTTTCTTTTTAAAATATACATTTTATTTATCCATCTTATATAATGTTTTGGTAAATTCACACAAAATTGAATGTTATAAAATATCATGAGTAATAAAATTAAAATTTTTTTATTAATAAAATTAAAGAAAAAAACTTAGTAAAAAATAGAGTAATACAAAATATATGATAAAATGATTTAAAAAGTTAATATTGAATTGATACTTTAAACCAACTAACAAGTTGAAACAAATGAGTTTTACATAATGACTATAATTTGTTATGGAAAAAATATTAAATTTCACTTTAGTTAACGTTATTTTTCATTACAACATTTAAATATATTGAAAGAATCAATTCTAACGTAAAGGGCAAAATTACAAAGCCCTTACAAACACCAAGGAAAACCCAGAAGAAAGAAGTTAGAGTAGCACCTAAATATTCTAACTGCCCCAACCACCCACAGTATACAAAACAAATAAAATATCCTTAATATACACAGAATAAACGTGAAGAATGAAATAAGAATTGAAAAGAGAAATTTTAACAGAAAATAAAAAGATAAAGTAGCTGCTCCATGTAGTTTCAAAATAAAAGCTAACGCACCAAAGCCACCGATCCATTAAAAACGAAATCGCACACAGATAGAAAACCAAAAGATTAACGTGAAGCAAAGGATCACCGTGAAAATTTGAATATCCTTACTTCTTCTGGTTGCATGTCTTTTCCACATGTAATACATGTAGAGTTTAGAGGTGGAGTTGTTGAGGGGTGTGTGAGCATTAGAATGTTAATTTTATTGATATTTAAATTAGATTTTTAATAATATTAGTAATATTATAATTAAATAAATATTTAGTTAGTATTTTTTTGAATTAATTATTGGGATTAATAATAATATTAATAATAACAGTAGTAATAATAATAATAATAATAATAATAATAATAATAATAATAATAATAATAATAATAGGAGAAATTAGAGAATAAGGATTTAGAATTGACATTACGTTAAAAGAGAAGAACCAGAGAGAAGAGAAGAGGAAAACAAGGTTAAGGTTCAGGGAGAAACTCCATTGATAAAGGTGAAGAGAGCTTTGCTAGGAATTTCAAGGTAAGGCACTACAAGAAATCCTGCAATTTGTCAGGGGTTAAACCCCTCACTAAGGGCAAAAACCCCTCACAAATTCACAATTTGCGAGGGGACAGATTCCCTAGCAAAACAGGGGGTCGCAAATCCATTACCGAGGGGCTTTAAACTTCGCTAATTTGCCCGGGGCTACCCCCTCGCTAAATGAAAAGTCAAAATTGTACTCTGCAACCTACAGCAATAGGTACCAGCTAGCAGTCTGCAAGGGGCAGACTGCGTCAGGTATTTTGCTTGGGGATAAGCCCCTCGCAAAATGTTTATATTTTGAAAAAAAATATAATTTTCAATCGTACATAATAATTTATATATATATATATATATAATATATATATATATATATAATATATATAATAATTTAAATTAAAATATATATATAATAATTCAAATTAAAACAAAATTATTATAATACATATAATAATTAATATTTAAGCAAATATATTAAAAATTAAACTCCATACAAAATAACAATAATATTTAAAAATAAGTTCAAAATAATTAACACAAATTGTTCCATACAAATTAAAATAAACTTAAATATGTAAATTTAATTATTCCCCCCATCTTGTTCCTCCTCTTCTTCATCAGCTCCTCCATATCCACTAGTTCCTCCAAATCCACCACCACCCATATTTTGTGAAGCAAAAAATTGATCAAACCTTTGTGACCGCTCATTTGCAATTCACATTGCTTCTTGATACTCTTGTGCCTGCCTCCTCATTTCTTCCTGAAATTCTCTCCTCATTTCTTCCCGTAATTCTCTTTCTCTTCTTTGCATTTCCTCCTGTATCTCTAATTGTTTTTTCTTCATCTCTTCAATTTCCAAATTTCTTGCTGCTACTTGTTGTGCTGCCTCAGTATTTGCCAAGTTTCTCACAGTTTCAAGCATTTCGGCGGTTAATATAGGTGGAGTGGATGATCCTTCTCCATCAGCATATCTCATTTTGAAATCTCTACTACGCCGCTTGATATTTTTGGAATACCCTCCAGTACAATACACTCTCCCATTTTTCTTCTTTCCACCTGAAACCTTATACCAAGTCTGAAAACTAATATTGGGGTCAACAGGATACCCTGGTGGTGGTTGGGGTATTTCAGGATGCTCTGACAACTTTATGGCAAGTTCTTTATCAAAATTCTCCTATAAAAAAATTAAATGTTATCATGATTCAAATAAACTATTACATATAAAAGAAATAAAACTATGTACATATAAAAGAAATAAATAAAAGGGTTAATGAACTTTTTCATCCCTTTAAATATTTCAAATTTTGTTTTTAGTCCCTCCAAAATTTTCCTTCAAGAAATCGTCCCTACAAAATTTTTCTTCTGAACTATTGGTCCCTAACGTCAAATTTCGTAGCTAATCGGTGGCTAAAGTAGCTAATCTCTAGCAAATTTGACGTTAGGGACCAATAGTTTAGACGAAAAATTTTGAAGGGACGACTTCTTAAAGGAAAATTTTGGAGGGACTAAAAACGAAATATGCAATATTTATAGGGACCAAAAAGTTCATTAACCCTAAATAAAATATCTTTGATATAAAAATAACTTACTTGAGTGATTTTTGCGCGCTCGTCAATAAACTCTCCATTTCTCTTGAGATGAGTCTCCATGTGGAGCTCATTAAGAAGTGGAGTTCTGCCTAATTCTTCACGCTAAATAAGTAAAAAAAATTAATTATACATAATGAAACATTTAAATAATAGTTTAATAAAAAATTAATAAATTTATGTACCATCCTTCGCGCAACTTCAGCCACACTAATACTTCCCGCTGCGTAGTTGCAGCCACCAACTTCAGATGCTCTATTTTTCTTTGCCTGCTCAAATATTTCCTTAAACTTATCAGAATTCTAATGATCAATAAGCTTTGGGAATATATCTTCTCCTATCCAACGTGGACGTGTCCCTTTTGCTTCCCATTTAAGTCTAACAGTCCTCATGGTATCAGAAAATCGAGCAACACATTTTGTGTGAAAGTTTTCTTTAATCGCGGCCTCATCTCTAACATCCCAAACACAATGCTCCTACATTGTTGTATGAATTTAAAAATATTAAATAAAGTAGAATCATGAATATCACAAAAATTAAAAAGGAAATGTCAAAATGAATAAGTAAATTATACCTGAAATGCCTGAAACCATTTTTCCTTTTCATCTTCATGTACAGCTCCATAAGACGGCCAGAATTGTGTGTACTTCTCTTTTATAATATTTGTTATGATCGATACTGCCTGATGTGAGGGAACAATTCTAAACAACAAAATCTTGAGTTAGTATTTATTAAATAAAACTCATATTTAAAATATAATATAAAAACACAAAAACTTACGATCCTGCATCGGGATAAATGATTAGTCTGCCCTCATGATACTTAATTTTTTGAGTCGTACTTTTTTTCAAAATACGCTTCCTCTTCGTTTGCTCCTCAGCACTAGTATCTCCATGAGCGCTGGTATCTCCAAGAGCACTGGTATCTCCAGGAGCACTGGTATCATCCTCTGAAGGGATGGGTAATGGCATGCTAGATCCACCTGTCTCCATATGCATGGGTAATGGCATGCTACCAGATCCACCTGTCCCCATATGCATGGGTAATGGCATGCTAGATCCACCTGTCTCCGTAGAAAAATATGTGGGGTAAGAGTATCCAGGAGGACAAAAAAAACCTGATCCAGGGGGCATGGATAGTAATCCAGTGAAAGATCCAGACATGGGCGGTGTAGGATGCATAGGCGGTGTAGGATGCATAGACGGTGTAGGATGCATAGGCGGTGTAGGATGCATAGGCGGTGTAGTAGAGCGTGGAGTAGAGCGTGGCATAGGAACGAACATATCTGAGTTAGGAACCTCCTCTACAATGAATCTAGTGCGACGAGGCTTTTGTTGACCCTTACCTTTTTCATCTTTTTTGGGTGGCATTTTTTCCTGTTACACAAGATAATATTTGAAAGATAATTGCACAAGATAATATTATCAAGTTAATATTACATAAGATGATATTTGAAAGTTAATATTACACAAGATAATATTTGAAATTTAATATTACACAAGATAATATTTAAAAGTTAATATTACACAAGATACTATTACACAAGATAATATGTGAAATACTCAAGATAATATTACATATTCAATTTATTCATCATCATAATCTTCGTTGTCTTCATCGCATCTGATATTATTGTCTTCAGACTCTCCTAGCTCTTCATGCTCTTCTTCCATAGGATTTGTTGACAACAAGATACTTGCGTCAACTTGTTGACCATCAACTGCAGTATCACACAAACTTACAATCTCCTCGGTTTCAATTACCTCATTAACAGGTGAAATCTCATCATGTTGGTATGCAACATCTTCCATTAACTCATCAGTCTCAATGTGACCCATTGGGTTGGACTTGATTACAACACACCATTCTCGTTTCCGTGGGGTAATTGAAGGATAAGGTACATAATAAACTTGCCTAACATTATGTGCCATAATGAAAGGGTCATACTCTTTGTACTTTCTATCTCTTCGAATCTCAACAATGTTATACTTTTTATCAATTTTTGTTCCTCTAGAAGATGGATCATACCAATCACAATAAAATAAGACAACTTTATTTTCCGAGTCCATATAATTATAAACCAACTCGTAAATATGTGTGATAACCCCATAGAAGTCGTCCTCACCACCCTCTGTAACTCCTTTTACGACTACACCACTGTTTACGGTTTTCTTCCCTACACTCCATTCCTCAGTGTGAAATTTGTAACCGTTTACAAAATATGTGTGCCATTCATTTACACGTTGACTAGGGCCTTCAGACAAATTTCGCAAATGTATTAAGTCAGGACTTAGTGTAACAATACATGATAATTGTTGCTTAAACCAGGTTGGAAAATAGGCATGTGTGTAACCAGTCGATGGTTGTTCGCCTGTGCTTTGATAATAGTAGGTACCAAATGCCCTATTTCGAAAAGAAAAAAAGGTTACAGAAGGTAAATCTTAACCAATTAAACATATACACTTAATTTAAAATATACTTACTCAGGATATGGTTTAACTTCAACGCAGTTAATCAGCACATGAACATGAGCAGATTGCATTTCTTTTTGTGAAAGCCAATGCTCACTCTTCTTCCCTGCGGGACGGTCTGGACGACCAAAAACTGATAAGGTAAATTGACTTCTTTCACTGAAGTGAACTTCGTTCCTTATGATTCTTGGAGACAACATCATGTGATTGAAATAATGAGAGCAAAAATGCGATGTTTCGCGATGTATATAATGTGCACAAATTGATCCCTCAACTCGTGCCTTATTTTTAACTGATCGCTTTGAATCACCCATGAATCGTTCAAATGGATACATCCATCTATATTGAACAGGTCCACCTAGAAAAGCTTCATAAGCAAGATGCACAGGGAGATGCTCCATAGAATCAAAGAAACCTGGCGGGAATATTTGCTCCAACTTGCAAAGAATGACAGGAATATTTCGGTCCAATTTAATGATGTCGTCTACTCTTAAAGTGGAAGCACAAATGTCTTTAAAAAATTGACTGATCTCAGTAAGTGGATTAAGCACATTCTTGGGCAGTGAACTGAATGCAATTGGAAGTAATCGTTCCATGAAAATATGACAATCGTGACTTTTCATTCCATGCAATTTCCCAGTGTTGGCGTCAGCACATCTTGCCAGGTTAGAAGAATAACCATCAGGCATCCTCAATTCATTTAACCACCGACATACAGCTTTTGCTTCTTGTGGAGTAAGAGTGTAACAAGCCTTGGGTTTTAATAATTTTCCGTTTGGTCGAGGTTTCAACTCCAATTCTTTTCGATTACAATAAAGTTCCATGTCTTTCCTAGCCTTCTCATTGTCTTTTGTCTTCTCATTATCCATCACCGTGTTAAGCACATTATCAAAAAAGTTCTTCTCAATATGCATAACATCAAGATTATGACGCAACAAATTATCCTTCCAATATGGGAGGTCCCAAAAGATACTTCTTTTTGTCCAATTATGGTCAACCCCATATCCTTTAATTCTACGTGCTTCACCATAGTCTGTGAATTTTGGTAGGTCACAAACATTATTCCATACTTGAGTCGATGATAATCGAGGGGAAGTAGATCTTTTACTTTTATTCCTTTTCTAAAAGCATCTTTATTCCTTCTAAATTCATGGTTGGTAGGTAAGAACCTACGATGACAGTCAAACCACGAACTTTTCCCACCAAAGTCCAAAGTAAACGCTTTTGTGTGATTCATGCAATGCGGACATCCCATTTTACCATGTGTACCCCATCCAGACAACATGCCATATGCAGGAAAGTCATTAATTGTCCACATCAAAGCCGCTCGCATATTAAAATTTTGTTTACGAGACACATCATAAGTCCACGCTCCCACCCACAGCCTCTTGAGATCATCAATTAAAGGTTGCAAATAAACATCGATTCCCGCCTTTGGACTCGACGGTCCCGGAATGATGCATGTCAAAAACATGTAAGGTTTCGTCATGCACATCTCAGGAGGGAGATTGTATGGGGTAACAATAACTGGCCAACAAGAATATGCATTTCCTGAAAAATTATAAGGAGTGAAACCATCTGAGCATAATCCAAGTCGGACATTCCTAGGTTCAAGTGGAAATTCAGGATGAACTCTATCAAAGTGTTTCCATGCCTCGCCATCAGATGGATGTCGCATCATGCCTGAACTAATTCTGTTTGTATGGTGCCATGCCATTTGGCTTGCACTGTGCATTGATGCAAACATTCTTTGCAACCTAGGTATTATTGGTAGATAGAACATAGATTTCACTGCAATGCGATTTTGCCTTTGGTCAACTCCTTTACTGCTAACTAAATACCTCAGACTCTCGCAAAACTTACATTCCTCCAATTCCCCATCATTTGTACCAAATTCGTTGTCATAAAACAACATGCAACCTCTAATGCAACAATCAATCTTTTTTACTTCTAATCCCAACTTCGACACCACCCTCTTTGCATCATAATAACTTATAGGCATGTTTTCTTTCACAGGAGTCGCGTCCAACATCATTCTCGCAAAGAATTCTAAACACTGATGTCATACCCCGAAATTTGCCCGATCAAATCTACGTCTAGTAATTCATCAAGGTTCAAAATTAAGAGTCACTGGGTTTGACATTTCTATTGTCAAACTCGCTCTCTTATAAATCGGGTTGAGTTAAAACAAAGGCGTAATTAACAGATATTTAAGGGTTTATCATTTGTGGGGGTATTTTGGGGTTTTACTAACATTTGCTTCGATTATTATTATTTTATCGTGTCTAACTATTAGCATTTAACATTATTGTTATTGATGATAGGATTAGTATTAGAATTAATTAGGTTTATTATTTTTATTAGGTTTTAGTAATTATATATAGTCTTATTAAAATTATTATCTTGGGTTAATATTTATTGACTAGTATTATTATTAATAGAATTATCATTATTTACTAGTTTCAATTAGTGTTATAATTAGTTGATTTCTTTTATTCATTTAAAATATGAAAAATATACAAGTGCATGGGACTTTGTTTGGATTATTCAAAAGTCCAAAAGAGCCAATATTGGAAGCAAAAGAATCGATCCATGGGTACTGAAAAGAGGAAAAGAAATATCTAAGAAATGGCAAGATTGGATTGATTCCAAATCAAATATTCTTGGCATTAAAAACAAGATTTCGGATCAAAATTATGGACCTAATTCATAGTACTATAAAGAGAAAATTGATCCAAGGCATTAGGGGAGTTTTTTGGCCGAAAAAACCTGTGCTCAAGAACAAAGAGGAACGTGGAAAAAAGGGGAATTGCAGACTGAGATTCAACGTGATTCAAACCGGTCCAGGATTACCAATCGATTCCTCATATTTTTCTGAAGCTAATTGGAACGTTCTTGATGATCAACGCCCACAGAATCGCACACACACGGCCATGGTTTTGGTGATAAAATTTTCTGTCTCCCATATGCATATACACGCGTTATAAATTGTATATAAATCTATATTCGTGTTTAGAATTGTATGTGTAAACTCCCCGTGCTATTTGATTTGAGTCTTGTTACAGATTTCGTGACCTACCATTGTTAGGGTTTATAGTTTGTGAATAGGGGTTTTCGATTCATAGGCAAAATTAATCTCAATTGATGGTACCATTGTGTTCGTGAGATCATGGGTGATAAATCTGGGCTCTTGGTTGGTATTTATTGGTGAAGAATTGTAGGTTTGAAGAAGACAGGGCTTTAGCAACGCGTTAAAACCGTTGCCATAGGTCTGTGTTTGATTTTATTTTACGAAGAAGAAGAAGTGCAGGTTCTGGGCGCGTAATTCGTTTTCATTCAAATTCTTCATTTTTTATGTATTGCATTGTTTCGTTAAATTGACAACTTATTGCGCTAGCGCAGCTGGCAAGTGATGTTTATGCGTGACCCTCAAGACGCGGGTTCGAGACCTGGCGTCTGTATTTATTTTTTACATGGTTTCTACATTAACAAACTTTAGGATCCAATGTGGCACATCAATGCACACCCATCATATGCCATTCGATGATCACCACCGGATTGCATCAGGATTAGATCCAACGTATCAGGATGTAAGGACTACCATGTTCGCCTCTCAATGCACCACACTGGATCTTTGCCAGGTTTTATTATTCTTTTATTTCTCTTTTAATTATTATTTGTATAATTAATTCCTAATGTTTTTATATGATTTAATTTTAAAAAAAATTAATTTAATGATAGAATGTAAATTAGAATTAGGGTTATGATTAGGGTTAGAATTATTCCCGACTATTTTCCCGATTATTCGATTATTTCAAGTAATTTGTTTAATTAATTTTAATCAATATTATAATCACAAAAACCCTATAAAGGTTATCATGTATTAGGGTTTGCCCTATCCTATTGACCAAAATATTAGGATTAAAATTATTATTCGTTTCGATTAAATCTATTAGTCGCGATGGTTAATAATTGATTAATTTAATTAATCAAATCCTATGAACTAAAATAAGATTTATTTTGCTAAATGGTTTTAACCAAAGCTATTGGTTACGATGATTAGCCTTTTCCCTTTATAAAAATTCGTTATTATCTGTAATCGAATCTATCGATTATGAGGGATAACGATAATTAAAATACGCACATTTGCTATTCGCGATAATTGAATCTATCGATTATAGTGGTTAGCAATCCTCCCTTTAATCCGTTAGCCATGGTAATCAAACCTATTGATTATTGCAACTAACGGTAACAAATTAAAACCAGGGTTGTACGCCCAAAATCTAAAACACTAAACCACAATACTACAGATTTTCATCCCTTCAAACACTGCGATGTTCACAACTACGATAAGGTAATTCAAAATACCTTCGAACTTCGCATTTCAAAACAACTTCAAAACAACTTCAAACACCTCCATAATCAAATTCTAAGGCGTACAACCCTGTTCCCGAACTACGTAGACTCTGATCCTCCATAAGGAGGTACGTAGGCACTTGTAATACTTAGTGAACATCTCCTCGACGAGATTAAATTGCTCTTGGCATTGCATTTGTGATGAACTACTCCCTGGATCAGCTCTATTTATATCTGGTTCTATATGTGTTTGACTACTAGAAGCCTCTCTACTCATCTCCTGCATTGTTTCCCCATTAGATGTCCAAACCCAGTAATTTGGCCTAAAACCCACTCTCTCCAAGTGACGTTTCACTTGACTAGCGTCACTAATAATATTTCTGCAACCACACTTTAAACACGGACACCTTACCCCTCCTTCCCTGCGACAACAGTCTTGAGCAAACGCAAACGAGAGAAACGCGGCAACTCCTTCCATAAAAAGTGGTTTAAGCCCACGTCGTCCAGGAAACATTCTATCGTACATCCAACTACGATAGAATTGGTAATGTTACATACTGCACATGTGAATCATGTTTAATTATATTAAATATTTGTCTTTTCCTAAACATATATAAACTATATATATATATACTTGTTTTTAATCCTAAACATACATACTTGCTTTTAAAATATTTATATACCGTTTTAATAAATATATTGTTTTTATATACTACTTTTTATTACATACAATAAACTATCAAATATATATATATATATATATATATATATATATATATATATATATATATATATATATATATATATATATATATATATATATATATATATATATATATATATATTAAATATAATATAAACTATCAAATATAATTTTAATTTTAAAAGAACAAAATTGATTTTTTTTAACTATCAAATATAATATATTGTTTTTAAATACTATTTTTTATTACATACAATAAACTATCAAATATATATATATATATATATATATATATATATATATATATATATATATATATATATATATATATATATATATATATATATATATATATATATATATATATATATATATATATATAAACTACCAAATATAATTTTAATTTTAATTTTAATTTTAATTTTTTAAATACATACTATTTTTAAAACTATTATATGAATATATATTTGTAATGCTTTTTAAAAAAAACTTATACAAAAAATCACATAAATTTTGAGGAGTTGTAATATACTATTTTTTTTATATACTGTTTTTTTAAACATATTGTTTTTGTGGAGTACTTTTTTATATTATGTACAAAATATACTTTTTAAAACATATATATTATTTTTTATATTATGATCACCACCGGATTGCATCAGGATTAGATCCAACGTATCAGGATGTAAGGACTACCATGTTCGCCTCTCAATGCACCACACTGGATCTTTGCCAGGTTTTATTATTCTTTTATTTCTCTTTTAATTATTATTTGTATAATTAATTCCTAATGTTTTTATATGATTTAATTTTAAAAAAAATTAATTTAATGATAGAATGTAAATTAGAATTAGGGTTATGATTAGGGTTAGAATTATTCCCGACTATTTTCCCGATTATTCGATTATTTCAAGTAATTTGTTTAATTAATTTTAATCAATATTATAATCACAAAAACCCTATAAAGGTTATCATGTATTAGGGTTTGCCCTATCCTATTGACCAAAATATTAGGATTAAAATTATTATTCGTTTCGATTAAATCTATTAGTCGCGATGGTTAATAATTGATTAATTTAATTAATCAAATCCTATGAACTAAAATAAGATTTATTTTGCTAAATGGTTTTAACCAAAGCTATTGGTTACGATGATTAGCCTTTTCCCTTTATAAAAATTCGTTATTATCTGTAATCGAATCTATCGATTATGAGGGATAACGATAATTAAAATACGCACATTTGCTATTCGCGATAATTGAATCTATCGATTATAGTGGTTAGCAATCCTCCCTTTAATCCGTTAGCCATGGTAATCAAACCTATTGATTATTGCAACTAACGGTAACAAATTAAAACCAGGGTTGTACGCCCAAAATCTAAAACACTAAACCACAATACTACAGATTTTCATCCCTTCAAACACTGCGATGTTCACAACTACGATAAGGTAATTCAAAATACCTTCGAACTTCGCATTTCAAAACAACTTCAAAACAACTTCAAACACCTCCATAATCAAATTCTAAGGCGTACAACCCTGTTCACCCCTAATGCGTTAGTGAACATCTCCTCGACGAGATTAAATTGCTCTTGGCATTGCATTTGTGATGAACTACTCCCTGGATCAGCTCTATTTATATCTGGTTCTATATGTGTTTGACTACTAGAAGCCTCTCTACTCATCTCCTGCATTGTTTCCCCATTAGATGTCCAAACCCAGTAATTTGGCCTAAAACCCACTCTCTCCAAGTGACGTTTCACTTGACTAGCGTCACTAATAATATTTCTGCAACCACACTTTAAACACGGACACCTTACCCCTCCTTCCCTGCGACAACAGTCTTGAGCAAACGCAAACGAGAGAAACGCGGCAACTCCTTCCATAAAAAGTGGTTTAAGCCCACGTCGTCCAGGAAACATTCTATCGTACATCCAACTACGATAGAATTGGTAATGTTACATACTGCACATGTGAATCATGTTTAATTATATTAAATATTTGTCTTTTCCTAAACATATATAAACTATATATATATACTTGTTTTTAATCCTAAACATACATACTTGCTTTTAAAATATTTATATACCGTTTTAATAAATATATTGTTTTTATATACTACTTTTTATTACATACAATAAACTATCAAATATATATATATATATATATATATATATATATATATATATATATATATATATATATTAAATATAATATAAACTATCAAATATAATTTTAATTTTAAAAGAACAAAATTGATTTTTTTTAACTATCAAATATAATATATTGTTTTTAAATACTATTTTTTATTACATACAATAAACTATCAAATATATATATATATATATATATATATATATATATATATATATATATATATATATATATATATATATATATATATATATATATATATATATATATATATAAACTACCAAATATAATTTTAATTTTAATTTTAATTTTAATTTTTTAAATACATACTCTTTTTAAAACTATTATATGAATATATATTTGTAATGCTTTTTAAAAAAACTTATACAAAAAATCACATAAATTTTGAGGAGTTGTAATATACTATTTTTTTTATATACTGTTTTTTTAAACATATTGTTTTTGTGGAGTACTTTTTTATATTATGTACAAAATATACTTTTTAAAACATATATATTATTTTTTATATTATGCAAAATGTTATACTACTTTTTTATACATTGTTTTTTTAAAAATTTTATTTTTGTATAATGTTTTTTATATATATATATATATATATATATATATATATTATAAACTATACAAAATAAATATTCTATTTTAATTTTTAAAAACACATAGTTTGTTTTTATACACTGTTTTTTATATATTATTTTAAACTATTTAAAATATAAAAGATATTTTTATATACTCTTTTTTAAAACAGATTATTTTTATACACTGTTCTTATTTATTTTAAGCATTAAATAAACTGTTTTATATAAACTATAAATTATATACTGTTTTTTGTTTTGATTTAAGTAATATAAAAAAATTGTTTTATATAAATAAATATTTTGACAGTATATAAAAATACAGTTTTTTTTCTAAAATTAAAAAAATATCATTTTTTGAAATTAATAAATATACACTCTTTATATTTACTTAAAAAAACGAAAATACACATAAATACACATAAATATACACTCTTTAAAATTAACACAATAAATCTCTAACATAACACAATAAATTTATATACTATTTTTAATTTAACAGTTTATATAATATATACACCAAATATTGTTATACAGTTAATAATATATAAATATCTAATAAATAATAATAATTTCGAAATTAACTTTTTAAAAAAATAATAGTTTATATTATTATTATACAAATAAAAAAACACACAAAATCAAATATATAAACACCAAATATATCTACTGCACCTTTTAAATACATACAAAATATATAAAAAGTTTAGTAATGTGTACCTGGAATTGATGAACAAATGGTTGTGTTTCTTGATGCTTTTAGTTCCAAAATTCTGCTCCCTTTAAGCAAATCATTTGATACATGAAAAACAAGAAATAATATTAAAATTTCGATTACAAATTAACTATAAAAATATTATCACATAACAGAATAATTATGTTTACTCACCAAGAAGAACAATGTTTGCAGAAGAGAAGATGAAGGGAAGAAGAAGAAGATGAATATCTGGAGAAGAAAAAAATTTGGAGAAGTAATTATAAGTGAATGAGGAAGGGAGAAGAAGAGATAAAGAAAAATCTGGAACGGTAACAAAAGCAGTGGTTGCGTGAATTAATTATGGTGTTATAATTTCCGAGGGGCACCCCCTCGCTAATCAAACGGTACAATTCTGCATGGGGTAGCCCCTCGCTAAAAAGCAACGTTGGAAACATAAACTGCACGCGCAGTCTGTAAAAGCAGAAATGGTAAACTTTGCGTGGGGTAGCCCCTCGCTAATGTACTAGTGGTTTATTGGGAGGGGTGTCCCCTCGCTAAAATCTGCCAAAATGCTATGCCTGATTTGACTTTTTAGCGCCATTCCCATTTGCCAGGGGTTGCCCCTCGGAAAATGGTTTTTTCAAAATTTAAATTTTCCTCTTTCTCTTTTGCGAGGGGTTTCCCCAAGCTATAATTAATTTTTTTCTGTTAACCTGAATTTAACTTTGCGAGGGGCTTTACCCTAAGCAACATTAGTTTTTTGTGAGGTGTTTTACCCCTGGCAAATATCCCTGGCAAATTCAACTTTTTCTTATAGTGAGGGTGGAGTTTCAATTTTCTAAAGAGTTGCATAATAGTTCTTAGGCTGGGGATTGTCACTGCAGCCATGTTTGTGTGTGTTATTCATGATAATTGCTTTGATTTTGATGTGTTTGAACTTATTTGATAAAAGTATGAATTGATGTTGTTGTATGTTGCGAAATTGTTGTAATTGATCTCAGAAATAATGTTGTGTTGTTGTATGTTGAATGTTATTGAGCCTGTAATTTGGAAGCATGTTTTGGTTGGGGAAGATTGGGGTTTTGAAATGATAAAAACTTGTTTTTATGTATTTGAAAAATAACAAAGTACTGCCACTGTCGCAGTGGTAACTGATTTCTGTAATAGGGGTGTTACCGGTTACACCTGCGTGACCTTAAATTTTTTTGAAAAATTTGCACTGGTAACCGGTTGGCGTAATAGCAGTAACCAGCTACTTCATCAGAAAATTATGATGTTTCGATATTGTCGTGTACAGTAACCGGTTACCGCTAGTAGGTTAGTCGGTTACCGCTATTTGACTAATTTTTATTTAATTTTGAAAATTCATAACTTGAGCTTCGGGTGTCCGATTGGGACGCCATTCGAATTGTTGTGTTGCTACTGTGGTGTACTTTAATTTAAAAGTATGTTTGTAAACAGTAAATAATTTTATGATGGGTGTTGGTGCTTTATAGTGTAAAATTTGACTGATGATTGCGATATTATGGACTGTTTACACTATGTTTGAGTTGTTGGTGGCCTGTAATTACGTGTAACATTGATGGATAGGAATATCAATGTTTGAGTTAATTATTGCATGTTGGTGTTGCATGCATTCATGGTGAGGACTTTAGTTCCGTTGGTGTGCTTTGGTCCTATGGTGGGGATCAGGAGCGATGTGAACCTAATTGTTCATGATATTGGTGTGCTCTGGTCCTATGGTGGGGATCAGGAGAGATGTGAACCTATTTGTTCATGATGGTACCGCATACATTGAGTCAATGTTGAGTCTCATTACATTGAATTAAATAATTTGATGATAATTGAAAGTTGGTGTATGTTTGATATATTGAGTTAATGTTATATGTTGATGTGAGTATCATTATACATGATTAATTTGATGTGAAATTGAACGTCATGATTTTTGGATGATGTGATTAAAGAATGGGTGTCTATGCATGATATAATCTAATATCTATTTATTATTATGTATTCCTTTATAATATTATGATATCTCACCCATGTTTGAATGTTGCCTCTATGTGGATAACTTAGGATGTGTTTAGCAGAGATTTCCCAAGGAAGTAATTTCCGAAGGATGTCTGTGCTAAGAAGGAGATTGAATTCCTAGACCTGAAGCAAGGGAATTCGTCTGTGAAAGAGTATGTTACCAAGTTCGAGGAACTTGCAAAGTTTTACCCTTATTACAGTGAGGCTACTACTGAGTTCTCTAAGTGAGTGAAATTTGAGAACGGGTTATGTCTTGAAATCAAGCGGGTGATTGGGTATTAGTAGATTCGTAGGTTTCTAGAGTTGGTGAACAACTGCAGGATTTTTGAGGATGATAGTAAGGCTCACTACAAGATTATGAGTGATAGTAAGGCAACACCAAAATTGTGGAAAGCCTTAAGGTATTCCAGCTGATAAGGGTAAACAGAAAGTTGTTGACGGCAAGAAGCCAATTGGGGGAGGTGCTGGTACTGCTCTTAAATGTTTCAAATGTGGTGAGCTGGGATATCGAATCAGTGAGTGTACGGGAGAAGCGAAGAAGTGTTTTCGTTGCGGTAAAGCTGGGCATGCGGTAGCTGATTGCAGATACAAGGCGGTGATATGTTTCAACTGTGGTAAGCAAGGACACATCAGTACTCAGTGCAGAAGCCAAAGCAAGTTTAATCCGGAGGGAAGGTGTTTTTATTAGAAGGGACTATGACATCCAGTGAGGACAAGTTGATCAGAGGTATATGTTTCATTAATAGTACTCCTTTAATTACTATTATTGATACCGGTGTTACACACTCTTTTATTGCTGCTGATTGTGTGAAGAGATTGGGTCCTTTGTTATCTGCTATGAATGGAGAGATGGTTATTGATACTCCAGCTAAGGGATTGGTGACTACCTCTCCAGTTTATTTGAAATGCCTTTTGTCGATATTTGATAGAGATTTTGCTGTGGATCTAGTTTGTTTACAATTGAGTGGTCTGGATGTGATCTTAGGTATGAACTGGTTGGAATCCAATTACATTTGCATTAAATGTTACAACAAATTTGTGTGTTGTCCTGCTCCCGAGGAGGAGTAGGATGCTGGTTTTCTATCTGCTAAGCAGTTGAATGACTTGATGCAGTACGAAGCTCAGGTGCTTGCATTACTTGCATCTTTGTCTCTTGAGAATCAAACTACAATTAGTGAGTTGCAGGTAGTGCTTCACTTTCCAAAAGTATTCCTGAATGATATTTCAGATGTGCCGCCAGAAAGAGAAATGGAGTTTTCTATTGATCTTGTCCCTGGTACTAGACCTGTTTCTATGACACCATATAAGATGTCGGCATCAGAGTTAGTAGAGTTGAAGAAGCAATTGGAAGACTTGCTTGAAAGAAAATTTATGAGGCCAAGTGTGTCGCCTTGGGTAACTCTGGTTTTTTTGGTAAAGAAGAAAGATGATAGTATGCAATTGTGAGAAGATTACCGATAGTTGAATAAAGTGACGATTAAGAACAAGTATTCACTTCCAACAATAGATGATTTGATGTATTAGTTGGTGGGTGCGCGAGTATTTAGCAAGATTAACTTGAGGCCAGGTTACCATCACATTCTAATTAGGGATGATGATATTCAGAATACGGATTTTCGGACTCGGTATAGACATTATGAGTATTTTGTGGTGCTTGTCATACCCTAATTTTTGACCCTAAGATTCTCAATTATTTTGCATTCCAATCACATATCAAGATCACTATCTTGATTTTGGTTATTTGGCTTTGTGCTCATCTTGCCTTTGGGGGAATCACCAAGTATCCATGTTTGTTTAATTTGTGAATATTTCTTTATTATACTAATCAAAATACCAAAAACATTGCTTTGTTCATCCTGTATATTGTATATTTGTGTTTTGTAGGTACCGGGACAAATTTGGCAAAAAAGGGCAATTTTAAAGTTTGGTGGTATTTGGCACCAATTTCATTTTTTGAGAGAATATTCTTGATCACCAAAAAAGTTCCCTACCTCATCATAATTAAATTCCATCATACACCCTCATTTGATGACATTTGCACCACTTGATCCTAATTTTGGCTCCAAAATCAGTTACCAAGCCTAACTTTGGTTCCAAACCAAACTCCAAAGCAACACTAATCCCAAGCCTAAACTCTATAAATAGAACCCTTATTTCATTCATTCAACAAGCTTTTGATAGCCAAATTCTCCTTGCAAAAAATTCTCTCAACTCTTTTCATCTACCCAAAATCACTCAAAGCTCCATTTCTAAAAGTTAATGAGCTTTTCATTGAAGCTTACTAATCTTTAAGCTAAACCTCCATCTAAACACGTTCTTTTCATTAATTCTCTAAATCAAAGTTTAGAAGAGTGATTCCTTGAGTTAATTTGAAGAGTTATCATGACAAAAGGAGAAAGGATCTTGAGTTTCAAGAGGGAGACTGTAACACCCGAGGCCGCAGAGGCAAGGGGTGGTTACACCGCATGTAACACCTGAGGCTGTAGAGGGCTAGGGTGGTCGCCACATCGGAATGAGAGGAATCCTGAGGCCGTGCAGGTATGGTACCGCATGGTTGAAGGAAAGCTCATAATGATTGATGGGTACGACCTATACCAACAAGATGCATCTTCTTTTCGGTAGCTCATTCCATAAGAATTCCATAGTTAAGCGTGCTTGACTTAGAGCAATTCTGGGATGGGTGACCTTCTGGGAAGTTTCCTGGAAAGCGTGTGAGTGAGGATAAATCATGCTGAAAAGATCCGTGTTGGTTTGTGGGGTCAGTCGATCTTCTCGAAAGCAGTCTGAGGCGTTACAGATACCATATTTTCTTGAGATTCACTCTGGTGACTGGTGTTGGACGTGATTTGAAGTCGAGGAAGCTTACTCTATGGTTTATTGGTCCTTATCAGATTTCTTATAGGATTGGGACTTGTGCTTATAAAATGGTGTTTCCTCCAAATCTGTCAAATTTTCATGATGTATTCCATGTTTCACAACTTTAGAAGTATGTTCCGGATCCGTCGCATGTGATTCCGATGGATGATGTTCAAGTGAGAGAGAATCTTATAGATGAGGCTTTACCTAAGAGAAATGATGGTCAGGAAGTGAAACAAGTGAGGGGCAAAGAGATTGCTCTCGTGAAGTTAGTTTGGGGAGGTGTTGCCTGAGAAAATATGACTTGGGAGTTGGAGAGTCAGAAGAGTTGTTCGCAACAGGTAATTTTCGAGGACGAAAATATTATAAGTGGGGGAAAGTTGTAACTAGGGATGTTCATGGTTCATGAACTACACTGAACCAAACCACAAAAATGGTTCAGTTTAGTTTTTAATAACCACATTAATAATAATTCAGCTAACTAGTAAAACAATTTCAAGTCAGTTATAAATTGTGTAAATCGGTTTGTATATATAAACCGGGTTAAAACCAATTTGTAGTTATAAACTAGTTTTACATTAAAGATTGTTTCAAAATCAAATTATTTTGAAAATTTGAAAAACTGGATTTTACTGTATTTTCAAAAAACACGATTTTATTGTTTTTCAAAAAACATGATTTTAATGTTTTTTGGAAAAATTTAATTTTACTGTATTTTCAAAAAACCTAATTTTAATGTCTTCTCAAAAAACCCAATTTTACTGAATTGTCAAAAAACTCGATCTTACTGTATTTTCAATAAAATCCAATTTTACTCTATTTTCAAAAAACGTGATTTTACTGTCTTTTATAGAAAACCGACTTTACTGGATAAAAAAATCGATTTTACTGTTTTTAAAAAATATTTTACTGCATTTTTTATAAACCGATTTTACTGTATTTTTGGAAAAACTTGATTTTACTTTATTAAGAAAAATAATTTTACTATATTTCCATAAAAACCCAATTTTATGGTTTTTTTTTTAAAAACAACGATTTTACTGAATAAAGAAAAGTGATTTTACTATATTTATAGAAAAACCTGATTTTATTGTATTTTAATAAACAAGTGTATTTTTGAAACCTTGATTTTACTGTATTTTTTAAAAAAAACTTACTTTTGTATTAGTTAAAAAAACCCGATTTTATTGTATTTTGTGAAAAACTTGATTTTGCTATATATTTTTTTAAAGAAAACCTTATTTTATGGTATTTTACAAAAAAAGTAAAATCAATTTTTTTGAAATTACAGTAAAATCAGGTTTTTTGAAAATACAGTAAAATTGGATAATTTTGAAAATACAGTAAGATTGATTTTTTTGACAATACAGTAAATACAGACTGCTGATAATATAGTAAAATAAGTTTTTCTAAAAAATAGTAAAATTGAGTTTTTTAAAAATACAGTAAATTCAGTTTTTTTGAAAATACATTAAAATCATGATTTTTTCCAAAAAATAGTAAAATCGAGGTTTTTTAAAAGACAGTAAATGGATTTTTTTTTTTGAAATACAATAAGATCGAGATTTTTGAAAATACTGTAATATCAAGTCAACTTTTTCCAAAAACAACAGTAAAATCAAGTTTTATGAAAATATAATAAAATTGAGTCTTTTTTGGAAAATACAGTAAAATCTAGTTTTTCGAAAATAAAGTAAAATTGAGTTTTTCCAAAAACACAGTAGAATCTAGTGTTTTACAAAAAATATGAAATATTGATTACATTTGTGAAAACGTAAAATAAATATTCTATACAAAATATTTATTTAAAAAATGAAAAATTAGTTTATATGATTAAACTAGTTTATTAAAGGAATTTGGTTCTCAACCGGTTGTAAATTGAACTTGAATTGTTTAAATTAAATGGTTCAGTTCATTAACAATTTAAGTGGATCAGTTTTTATATGGTGCAATGGAATTCAATTCAAGGATTCAATTTAGTTAACCATATTTTTGAACACCACTAATTGTAACGCCTCGATTTAACCTGTTAATTATTTTAAAGTGTTTAATATGTTGATGAGTGCTATCACTAGTACAAAAATGTTAATTTACACCCGTTTTTTATTAAATTAACACCCATTATTTTTAATAAAAATCGGGTGTATATCCACAGAGTGAGAAATGTCTAACGAATTTACACCCGTTATTTTTAACAAAAATCGGGTGTAATTGGCCGTAATTACGTTTTTAATTACACCCTGTTTTAATAAAAATCGGGTGTAATTGGGCGTAATTACGTTTTTAATTACACTCTGTTTTAATAAAAATCGGGTGTAATTGGGCGTAATTACGTTTTAATTACACCCTGTTTTAATAAAAATCGGGTGTAAATGGGCTTAATTACGTTTTAATTAAGCCCTGTTTTAATAAAAATCGGGTGTAATTGGGCTTAATTACGTTTTAATTACACCCTATTTTAATAAAACTCGGGTGTAATTGGGCTTAATTATGTTTTAATTACACCCTATTTTAATAAAAATCGGGTGTAGATATGTTCTTAATTACACCCTATTTTAATAAAAATCGGGTGTAAATACGCCATTTATGAATGAACAATTATATCTATTTACACCCTATTTCATATACACCATTTAGTTATATTTCATTTTCAATCATAATATTGCAATTACTATAAAATCATACACATAAAAATCATATTTTAACTAAGTCAAAATATTTTTAATATTAACCAAAAAGTATACAAAATCATGTACAGTCATAATATTTCAAGTATTATAGAATCATACACATAAAAATTATATTTTAACAAAGTCATAACACTTTCTTCATATATAATGTTACGCCATGCTTGACGGTTAGCTTCGGTGTTCTCTAATCCAATTGAATCCAACCGCTTTCCACATGTAGCATTGAATTCATCCATGGCCAAAATACCACGCCCTAGAGAAGCAATTGTTTTTTGTATGCAAAAAAACAAGACACAAGAAATTATTACAAGAAAGTGTTATTACAAGAAAGAGCCACATGTATCGATGGTAACCATACCGCGGTTTTGACGAGTCTAACCATGACTCTGATACCACTTGTTGGGCAGTTCGGAAAGCGTCGAAAGTGTCAATGATGATAAACATTCAGGTTCTAAGAGACTTTTATACTGCATATCCACCAAAAAAAATCATTTATTTATTTCATGCCATACACATCTTTCATGGGAAAGCACTTGCGAAGTTGTGCCAGACCAGAGTCAACATCCCAGAGTGAAATCATACCCTGATATATTACATGGATAATATAAGTATCACAAATGGAATTTATATGATCCATAAACTAGTAATGAAGACATACCAGGCATGCTACAACACTAGTCCTCCCGTGTTCCTCGTGTTTGAAAAGCCAATCTTCAAAATAGCTGCTTAAGCAATGTTTTTGGCAGTTAAAAATAGTAGCTTCTGATTTCTGAAAATAACTTCACACATACTTGTATTGCAGATTATTTTTTGGCTTTTAAAATATGAGCACCAAGTTCAACACATGTATAAAAAATCATAACCAATTGTTCAACAATCACTTGCAACTATTAATAAAAAAAAGCGTAGATTTAAAAGAAAACATATGCAAGCAGCAAAACTAATAGTTGTTTGTACCTCAAATTAAAAGAGCATGATTTATTTACATGCCCTTTCATCAAATTGGACCATAATTTAATTATTTACAATTCTAATCTTAGGGCATTAGATGTAAAAACTACACATGTACCGGGATTCATTGAGGCGGGACTAAATTTATTCTCAGTGTCAAACCTTGTATATATCCATAGGGGACTTGGCCTCCATGACTTCAAGATCACGAGCGAGAGCTAGATATCCTTCACTTAACTTAGAATTGTATAAGATATCCTGCAACATTTCTCTGTCGTCTTCATTTCCAGCCATTTCTATGTTGAGCACAAAAGCAATTCCCTACACACATCACAAAAATCATCAAAAGAGAGTCTCAATAAAGCTGATAGTGATATCTTCTTCTTCTTCTCAGTTCCTTTGATTCCCTGTAGCTTTGTCACTTGCCAACATAAAGCTAAAGAGAGACTAGCACATAACTCCACTCCACAGTTAAACAACTGATGTGTAACAATACACCTATTATCACTCAGAGAAACATTCAGAGCACCAGCACAGAATCCAGGACTTACATGACGTGCAATAATGTAACAAAATTGCTTCTTTTGATGCACATCATTGCAAGAAGTAAACACCTTCTTCGCATACTATCAACAATAATGCAACTCATCAGTTCCAAACCACAAGCATTTACGGAACAAAATATAAAATCACTCCAAGTGTGCTTCAACTAATTGTGTTCGATTTTTGCCAAACATAGTTTTTAATATAAAACTACATGTGTTTTGTTAATCTCATAATCATGCATACTACAACGGTGAATCAAAACTAGCAACTGCAATCATCAACAAAACAACCAAACCAAAAATGACACTTTCACATTCATCTCAAAACACACAAGTTCTTTTGCAATATTTGACGTACAAAAACAACTCAGAACATTATACAGCAAGAATAGGACAATACCAAGGATTTTTTTGACCGATATGAAATGCTCTTTCTCAATGAGACATGCAACCACAAGGGATGCAATGCGTCTAGCAGCCTCATATGCTTCTTTGGCAGATTCTGAATTTTTTAGCATCAAATGCCCAGTGATTAGCGAGCTTTTGAAGAAAGTTGACATTGGTTGGTAGACCTGCAACCTGTGCAAGATGTTAGAAACTTACACACGGAGCATGATTTTGAAAAGATATATGCAACTTGAAATTATAATTGAAAAAGCAATCAATTTACTAAATAAACCTCAATCATGATCACAATTATATCACATTTCCTATATCAAAATTAGCATGAAAATTAAGCATACTAACCTGAAAGTTTGACAAACTATCCTTCAGTTTGACCAATGCTGTAGCACGATTTTCTCCCCGCACCACAAGCTTAGCAATCATTGGATCATAGTGCATGCTAACAACATCTCCTTCTCTAACCCCAGTATCCACCCTGACTGCCAAGATAGTAAATTTTTTCGGTTAGTATAAAAGAAAGTATCTTGGAGTTTCATGTTCGTCCACAGTAGAAAATAGGATAAATTTTCAGATTGACCATAAAAATTATTAGGTTTACTTTGCACAACTGACCCCCTGATGAGTCCGGAATGCGATAATGGTGCAATACTCCAGTTGCTGGTAGAAACCCTTTTGGAACATTTTCAGCATAGATTCGAGCTTCAAAAGCATGACCTGCTTTCACAACAGAGAATTATAATATAGGTCAACTTCAAAGTGTAGGCATAACAGACAGAGTTTCACACACATTTTCACAATAGTATAATAAATAATTAACAAGCTCAAAATAATTAGCCAATGACTTATACAACCTTCTATATGATCTCATTTTCAGAAAACGAGTTCTTTTTATGTCATTCTTAAGTAGGTTACAGAGGATATCACTAAGATGGCTTTCTCCAGCAATTAGTCATTAATACCAAAATTAGAAGAGCATACTTAAGTCAACCACAGATCTGTAGAATTGTCAATTTGAGTTCATTAAGTTTAATATAAAATTAAACAATGTCAACCTAAAAAGTCCCTCGCCCACATATTAATTAAACAGGAGGGGGACTAAGATATTAACCCCTACCCACCACCAAAAGAAAAGAGACAAGGAAAAACCAAATCACCTAATATTGGAATCTGTGATTGACTCAACGAAAGAGGGTCTCCATTGGCAACATGGATTTGCCATTCAACAAGATCTTGACCAACAATCATCTCTGTGACAGGATGTTCAACCTGTACTAACATGCCCCATGTTATATTTCGTAAGCCACAATTCTAGAACGAAATGACAGTAAATATCAATCCAAGCACCTGAAGACGGGTATTCATCTCCATAAAGTAAAACTGGCCAGAGACCGTATCAACTATAAACTCCACTATCCCAGCATTGTAATAGTTAACTGCCTCCAGTCATCAGAAAGAAACAAGAAATCAATAAATGCTATCGATTAGAATGAAAATATTCAAGCCACGTTAAGTTATGCGAGAGGAAAAGGTTAAGTTATGCGAGAGGAAAAGGATAAAGGGAAACTGCTCATAATTTCTCAAGAATATTTTAATAAAGATTTCATATTTAATTACAATTTAAAAGTAAATCAGGCAAGACATGTGCATGGGTTTAGCATAAAGAAGTGCATATAACCATACCAGATGCTCAACGAGCAGAACAATAACGCATAAAAATTAAAGCCAAACAATTTCAAAAAAAATTGTCAAAGATACTGTTAATATGCCAAAATAGAACGGAAACAGAAACCTAAAAAATAGCACCCAAATGACTGAATGAAACCAAATCAAAAGTAATGAAACCAAATTAAGAAGTTCTTCCTCTTCTCTTTCACGCTGCACTAACCTCCTCTCGTCACACTTTTCTTTTTTCTTAATATACCCTCTACACTCTACTAGGCTTATAACTTTGCTAACTTAAATACAAGTCCTAAAAGATACCATATAACTATTTATAAACTGTTAACCAATTAACTATATAAATTCATTAATTCAGAGACAAATTATAAATACTATGCATGTATTATATAAATAAATAAACCTAATTGCTAAAACTCATATGGAACTTCCATGTTGAAAATTTGAAGCATGGAATTTTAACATTCTGTGATGTTCTCATCTTAAGCTTTGAAAGTATAGAAAAGAAACTAATCCAGTCATGAATGCAACTTATCTAAAAGTTTTCATTCTTGGTAGAAGCCAACAAACCAACGACTTCAGATTCGTCAAAGATTAATGAAGCAATAATAAATGGCTGAGAAAAACACTAATTAGCATTTTGAAACCAAATGATCTTACCTTTGCTGCAGAAACAGCAGCTTGACCTAAGTGTGCTTGAAACTCAGCAGAAATAGGTACGTCAAATCCCTGTTGGGCTTGTAAAATATTTTAAAAGATTTACAACACTTCATATAAAACCGTCAGTCAATCCAATAATGAAGATATAAGTAATATGCTTTGTAAAACATGTCCAATTTGGGAGTATGCACCATGGTCAGTGTATAGATATTATATACTTAGATGTATATAAAACATTTATCCAAACACTTGATACTCATGACCGAAAAGAATAGAAAACTTATCTTTTGAATGGCTGCATGAGCGATTACTGATGCTCCGCTGATTTCACTGTGCTACAAAACAAAGTGAAGCACCAAAAAATCATACAATCAGCATCAAGAAAGAAATTCTTAGACCATAACATATACAATCACAAAACTACTACTCCTAATTCTATAATCCGAATCTCGAACAAAATCTAAATCAAACACATACGACGCCATTGAACAACAACAAACGATCTAGAACAGAATTTCAAAATCTCCAAAATTCAAAATCTCACGAATCAACAACATCCAAGTTGCAATGAATTTCAATCGAACAACCTCAAACCTAAAAATTGGAATAGAATTTCCCAGATCAATGAAAATTTGGGAACGAAAACGAAGATTGAACCAATTTGATTTTATTTTAACAAAAAAAATGAAAAATGAAAAATGATATGTTAATTCTCTCTTCTTCGTCGTTTTGAATACCTTCGATTTGGTGTGCAATAGTTTTAGATGCTTCCTCCATTTTTGTGTGCTAGATTATTCACAGAGTTGAAAAATGGGTTTGGTGAAATGCATGCACGATGGGTTTAGTGAAAGGGTTTTAGTATATTTTATTCATCTAATAAATTTAAACCCATTAATATTCCCTCATTAATTTGATAATATTCACAAGTTATTAAAAATAATATTTTGAGTTATAAAAATAAATATCTTTTTAAAATCTATTTAAATTTACGCCCGATTTTAAATTTAACGGGAGTAATTGATATTTAAATATAATAATATTTTTAATTTACAACCGTTTTTAAAAAATAGGGTGTAATTTTCACATGATCAATCATAAACTTACATTTTATTTACAAAAGTGCCACCGTGTTTTTTATTTACACCCGTTTTTAGTATATCGGGTGTAAATTTTAAAATTATATTGTTCATTTTGCTGTAGTGTATTTGATGATTTGTTGTGTTTGAGGTGCCCTTTGGTGTAAGGTAATACATGTAGAGTTTAGAGGTGGAGGTATTGGGGTGTGTGAGCATTATAATATTAACATTATTGATATTTAAATTAGATTTTTAATTAAACTTAATAATATTATAATTAAATAAATATTTAGTTAGTATTTTGTTGAATTTATTATTGGGATTAATAATAATATAAAATGAAAAATAAGGGAGTTAGGATTTAGAATTGACATTACGAGAAAGAGAAGAACCAGAGAGAAGAGAAGAGGAAAGCAAGGCTATGGCTATAGGAGAAACTTCATTGTTAGAGATGAAGATAATTTTGCTAGGAGTTCCAAGGTAATGGTGGAATTCCAATTTTTTAAAGGGTTGCATAACAGTTCTTAGGTTGGGGATTGTGATTGACATGGTTGTGTGTGTTATTCATGTCAATTGTTTTAATTTTGGTGTGTTTGAACATACTTAATAAAAGTATGAATTGATGTCGTTGTATGTTGCATGTGATTGACCCTGTAATTTGGATTGTGATTGACCGCTAGTAGGGTAATCAGTTACCACTGTTTTGATTGATTTTTATTAAACTTGAAAAATTTATAACTTGAATTTTGGGTATCCGATTGTGACGATGTTCAAAGTCTTTTATTGCTACTGCGAAGTAGTTTTACTTAAACATATGTTTAGAAACAATAAATAATTTTATGATGGGTTTTGGTGCATTATGGTGTGAAATATGTCAGTTAGTTGCAATGCATATGTTTGAACAGATGGGTGAAGATGTGACGTGTTGTTGTTACGATATTGTTGACTATTTACAGTAGGGGTGTGCAAAAATATGGTTAATTGGACCATATACTTAAACTGAATTGTATTGAACCATAAAAAACTTCAACCATTTAAATGGATAATAAACTGAACCACATATTATAACCAATTCAGTTAACCAAACTTAAATGAAAAACTAGTTTAAACCATTTAAATAATTGTTTTGAAAAAACATTATTAAAAATAAAAATTTGAAAAAATTTTTTTTTGTACAATATAAAATAAATTTGTTTTTTTTTTCAAAAAATAAATATTTTATTCAGAAAATAAAATTTATTCTGAATACAGTATTTTTCTGGAAATAAAATTTTTTTATTCGTAAGAAACGAAAACAATTTTTTTGATGTAATAGTTTTATTTTCCAATTTTAAATTACTTTCGTGAATTGCATACGACGAATGCTGCAGTTAAATTTTATTTTAGTTGCCTTTAATTATGGCTTTTGTTTGGTCACTTTCAGAAAAGTATGGCCTAGTTAAGCAATGTAGTTTTGACGTATTTACAGTTTTACACTCTTTTTAACCATATTAAATATTGAATTACACCTTCATAAAAAATAAAACATAAGAAAAATAAAGTGGGGACTATGCGGGAAAATAAATTAGCTGGTATAACTCTAATTTAATGTCGTTTTAATATTTAGACATAATTTTGTTTTTTATCATTTTTCAGTTTCAATCATAATATAAATAATTGATATAAAAGTTAAAATGCACATTTAAGTTTAAGTACATGACACATGAAAAATATGGAAACTTTCATAGTATATAAAAAAATTCTAGAAAAACAAAAAATATAATTTTTTAAAAAATAATTATTTTTTTGAAAATAATTTTAAAATTTTTTGTTTTTGAGATTAAAAAAATTGGTTCTAAACAAGTTCAAAATATAAAATTGGTTTATAACTGCAAACTGATTATAAACTAGTTTATAAATACAAACTGGTTCTAAACCAGTTTTAAATTGAATTGAAACCATTTTAACAATTAATTGTATTTTTATTGAAATGGTTTTTGCAAACTGAACTGAACCATAAATATGGTTTGGTTCAGTTCAGTTCATGAACCATGAACACCCCTAGTTTACAGTATATTTGAGTTGTTGGTGGCCTGTAATGGCGTGTAACATTGATGGATAGGAATATCAATGTTTGAATTACTTATTGCATGTTGGTGTTGCATGTAATAATTAAATAAGTAGATAGTTCCACAAATATTTATAGCATACAATAAACAAGGGAAATTACTTCCAACATAATCTTATATTCCTTAAAATGCCATCCACTTCAACAAAACCATTTGAAGTGCGAATGAAAAATCACATCAGGAACAAATATGAAAATAATATCTCAGAGCAAAAACTCGAACAACAGATTTATGAGCGGAGAAAAACAAGTCTAGAGTGATGATAGTAAAAGTAATTACGATTTTTCGTCTTTAATTTTTCTTCTTTATTTACTTGTTTGTTTATCTTTAAGCCTTGTTAGTTTAGATGGCAGCACTTTAAACTTTAGTTAATTCACTTTGTATGGACAACAATTTAGAGATTTTGTCAATGACCAGGCTGCATCAAGGTTTTTACCATTTATTTATCTCATCTTAAGATGTATTGAAAGAATGGATTCTAACAGATCGGGTGAAAGAGAAGAATAAGGATCCAGAATTACAAAGCCCTTACAAACACCAAGGAAAATCCAGAAAAAAGAAGTTAGAGTAGAGCTATTAATTATTCTAACTGCCCCAATTGCAATATACAACAACAAATAAAAAAAAATCCTCACTACACATAGAATAAACGTGAAGAAGGAAATAGAAATTTAAAAAGTAGTTGCTCCACGTTGTCAGGAAATAAAAGCCACCGATCCATTAAAAACCAAATCGAAAATCTGCTAAAAACTAAACAACCAAACTCCATCAAAGATAGCCAGCAATAAAATTCATGCTATTCTCATACTATTGAACAAAATACACCACAACTCAGCAGTAAAATTCATGCCAGTAATACCATAGTTTTAAATTGTTGTTGCGAAACTTTTGTCGCCACCCTCATCGCCGTAACAGTCAAGCTCACTTAAAACGTTCATGCTGAAACGAAATCCTTAAATTTATATTTATTGTTGTCAATTGTTTTTAATGTTATGTTTTACTTTAATATTTGATGTTTGTTTTTACTTGTATTTAGTTACCTAGTCTTTGTATAAAAACAAGTATGATTTGTATGGATTCTTAGACTCTCCTTTAATATTCAATATTGAGGGCATCAAGCAAACGAAATTCAAGTACGCATACAAAATAATTTAAATAGTATGAATAAAATTTGTTATTTAACACTAGTTATAAAAGCGTTAGGATATATGAATTTGTGTTTTCTCTTATTTAGTATTCAATGTTGTATTTATTATTGTTGTAATCAAAGACGCACTAAGAATGAGGAGTTTTCTATAACAAACACAAGAAATCCTATTAGAGAGAGAAGATGGAAGAAGAAGAACAAAACTAGGTTGGTTAAAACTGTTTTACTATTCACTTTCTCAGTTATGGTTTTCAGATTACAAGTGAATAACAACCAACCTTAACCTCCTCTCAACAACCTGAGAGAGCAGCCTACTTATAGACTACTAAACTAACTTAAGTAACAAGCTATCTTAAACAATTGAGCTAACAGACTAACCCAATTCGACATGCTAACAACATAACATATATTTCGAGTGCTGCATACTTGGACGTAGTTCGACATGCAATACTTCGACATCAGCATGTGAACAAACTTCGACTGCATGCTTAACTTATGTCAAACCCATAAGCTTTCCTTGTCGAGACTAGATATTTATCCAAAAATATCATAAATCTCCACCTTCGAACAAACTATATAACTTTAAATAGAGAAACTAACTTTCATCACGTAGCTTTATCAACTTAATACATGGGATATCACGTGAACCTATAGCGGCTCTCCGTGATATAACCCAAGATCTCCACTGGGGACAATGAATCTACTCTACAACATGCGAACGCAAGAGGCACTATGTTATGTAAGACCTCCTATGGGGGTATCATGCGAACCCATAGTGGCTCTCTGTGATATAACTCATGACCTCCACTGGGGGTGATGACTCTACTCACTACGCCAAATTTAAGCTGTAGCAGCGCAGCTACTAAAGCGCTTTTAGCAAAAGCGCTCTCGTAGGGCTCGCTAAAAACAAAATTAATAAACAAGGAAAAATGATGCAAAAAAAGCGCTCTGGTAGGGGGAGTTATGAGAGCGCTTTTAAAAAGCGCTCTGGTAGGGGGGGTATGAGAGCGCTTTTAAAAAGCGCTATGGTAGGGGGGTTATGAAAGCGCTTTTAAAAGCGCTCTTATAGGGTGGGTGCTACGAAAGCGCTTTTGGAATAAAAGCGCTCTGGTAGGGGGTGTTATTAAAGCGCTTTTGAAAAGCGCTCTGGTAGCCCATTTAAAAAATTATATATTTTACAAACACACGCGTTTTGTTTCAGATCTTTCTTCTTCCTTCGTTGCTCCGCCGTCCTCTCTCCGAAACCCTAGCAACCTCCGCCGTTCTTCTTCCTTTCAGATCCAAAACACACGAGTTTATGGTGAGTTGAGGTTCGTGTTGTTGCTGAGTTCGGTTTCGATTCTGAATCTACAAACCAAAACCGGGTGAGACCTTTCTGAGTTTATTTCTTATTCTCTCTTCCTCTCTCAAATTTCTGAAGGGTTTGTTTGATTAGGAAAGTGATGAACAAATGTTTGGGTTTGATGAATGTTTGTCTGGTTATGTTTGATGATGATTTGTGAATGGTTTTGTTTCTGATGAATGGTTTGCGTGTATGAGAAAGATGAACAATTAGGGTTTTGGTTAGTGTTTGCGGCTGTGTATTGTGATTGTTGTTGGATGAATATGAACAATGTATTTACAGTTTCTGGAGAGGTTTTTCGAAGATGATGAACAGATTTTTTTTTAGGGTTTTTGGTTGTTGGCTCTACGGCTCTACGGCTCTACGGCTGATTTTTTTTAGGGTTTTTGGTTGTTGGCTCAATTGACTTGTTCTTTTATCAAAAACTATTTTTATGTGCATGTGGTTGTTAATTGATTTCTTATAAATTGGTTTCTGTTCTGGTATAGCACTATTTTTATTAACTATTTTGTCTTTTGTTCGGAGATGAGGAAATTTTTGGTTGATAGAGAAAATATTGAGAATGTGAATGTTGTGTAAATAATCACGTTTTTCTATTGTAGGTTGAGCTTCAAACAGTGGATGGACTGGTAAAGGATAGAACACAATGTGCCCCTGCCGATTATGTTCCACAGAATATGAATCAAGTAATGTACCCCGAAGTCTTATGTGGCAGGATCGTTCGGGGTACAGTTATTTGATTCATATTCTGTGACACAATACAACATAGCTCAGGTGACTACTGGTTCTCCACTAAAGCATCAATACAACATAGCTCCAGATAATACAGAAAGCGTACATTGGTTGCATAAAAACTCGGAAGTTGTTTCCCATTTAGTTGTTTTGGTTTAGAAATATGTGAATTGGTTTAGTTGTTTTGGTTTAGAAATATGTATATATGTATTTTGATTTACATTAATGGTATATAATATAATACTTTTTTTGTATATAATCGATATCGATTATAATGGTATATATCGATTTGAAATGATAAATTATAGGTTCATGAAAAAATACTGCCAAAAAATAGTAAATTACAGGTTCTGAAATATTGCTGCCAAAAGTGCAGGTTTAGAAATAATAAAAAGCATAAAAAAAAAACGCAACATACGAAAGCGCTTTTGGAAAAGCGCTCTTATAGGGGTGGCTATCAGAGCGCTTTTTCCAGAAAAAGCGCTCTCATAGGGGGGGTATCAGAGCGCTTTTCTTGAAAAAGCGCTCTTAAAGGGGGGCCTACCAGAGCGCTTTCTGAAGCGCTTTTGTTACCTACGCCAGCGCTGGCTTTCACAGCGCTTTTAAGCGCTCTTAAAGCCCAAAATAAGCGCTGTCGTAGCCCTTGTCCGGTGTAGTGACTCTACTACACGCAGACCCAAGAGGCACTTCGTGAAGTAAGACCTCATTAGGAGGTTGCACATGAACTCATAGTGGATCTTCTTGAAATAACCCAAAACCTCCACTAGGGGCTATGACTCTACGACTACAACACGTGAACCCAAGAGGCACTTCATAAAGTAAGACCTCCTTAGAGGCAGCTCGCTCAGTTAAACTAAGACTTCCACTTGGGAGATAACTCTTCTCGACTGAAAATTAAAAGGCAAAACCTCCTTACACTATTACGGAAATTGCATTTAATAACGGTTGATAATGATATATCATCACGCGGGACCTAGCGTTGTTATATAGAGTGTTATTGTAAATGCGTTACCTTCAATCACAGTCCTAGGTCCGTGATTGTAATATGAAATTTTCGCGCATTATAACAACGGTTCTTCAGCTCAATCGTTGTTTTAGACTTAAAGGTACCAGGTTCGATTCTCATCATTGACATTTTAGAATTTATATTACTTTGGTAGCGTTCAACATACAACCACTATATTTCTTTTAAGCGTTTTCAAAATACATGTTGTTATAAAAAAGAAATTTGTCATCTGGTTTTAAAAATTCTCCTATATTTTAACCTGTATCTATTTTAACCATATCACTGAACTAAAAGAAACCTGTGTTTTTGTTAACTATGCATAAAGAGCATAATAATCAACCTATATATTTTGCATCCAAATTCAAAATTAATATTTACATAGAACACAAAATATGTTATTTACATCTTTAATCTCAACAATATATCAACCATATTACAAAATCAACCAGCAGCTATCTTAACCACATTGAAGATAAACGTCCAACGTTTACGAATTTCTGAATATTCTTCAATGGGGAATGGGGTTTCATCGTTAAACATCTACATAAGAAAGATAAAAAAGTAAATATTATGCATGATAAACATCTACATAATGTAAAATTTATTCAATAGAAATTGATTTAGTGGTCAGATAGTGAAAAAAATTCATTTGAGAGTTGTGTTTGTCTGTTGTGTTGTGGATTAGTATATTCAAGAGGCTATGTTTTTTTTTTGGCGATCATTTTGTGGTAAATTTTAAGTTTGCAAGCTAAACCGATAATGAGTTTGGTGTAAGATTGTTGGAATGAACTTGAGTAAATTTTTAAGTTGTTGATGTAAAGTTGTTGGGTTGAACCCGTGTAAAAACTCAAAGTTGTTAGTGAAAATCTCGAGAGGAAATTTTTAAGAACTAGTGTAAGCTGTGTGATTTAAAGTCGAATCAAGATAATTTTTTATGTGATTTTTCTTACTCTGTCTCTTTATTTACGTGCTTTTAATCTTCACTTAAACTAATTCTTGTAGAAATCAATCATTTAAAAAAAATGAAATATTTTTTTTAATAGGCAAGATATCTATTAAAAGAGAAGATGCTTCTCAACCGCAAACTACAAAACGGAAAGCCTCTACCTTCCAAAATAAAGGGAAGGATGAATATTCCATGTATGAAATATGAATACCTCAATTCACCTCAATCAATCTCCTTTGTTCCGATTCAATTGTTCAACAATTAAAATTATGATATTAGGTCACTAAGAGAAGATAAATAGAAGTACCAACAAATACAAGAAAAACCTTTTAGTTTTACCGAATGTATGTCGGAATTGTTCATAATTCGTGGAGCTGGCTTTGTTCTTCTTATAAGAAGGTGAATCTTTGTAATTTTTATTATTGGAATATTCTACCTCTTGAGTGTTTTGAGAGGTAGGAGCTTTCCGTTTTGTTTCGGGGTGGAGCATCCCTTTTGCTCCTTTTAATTCCATTGCTTATTTTAAAAAAAAAATACAAGAAAAAAACACAAGTGAAATATTTTTCGAATTTATATATATATATATATATATATATATATATATATATATATATATATATATATATATATATATATATATATATATATATATATATATATATATATATATATATATATATATATATATATAAATTTTTACATTGAAATTAAATCAAACATTTTTTAAAAAATTTCACTCAACTTAAATATAATATTTAACATGAGAAGGATAAAGTACTAAAGAATTTTAATTAAATTTTGATTATCTTAAAATGATAAGAAACCTTGTAATTTATCAATTTATTTGGTTAAAAGACGAGGAATTAGTATTACTATTATAGGATTCTACTAAATTGTTACCCATTGTTTACCCACGTTTATTCTGTGCTTAGTGAAGATTTTTTTATTTGTTTTGGATATTGCGATTGGGGCAGTTGGAATAATTAGGTGCTACTCTAACTTCTTTCTTATGGGTTTTCACCATTGTTTGTAAGGGCTTTGTAATTTTGCCCTTTTGCGTTAGAATTTATTCTTTCAGTATGTTTAATGTGGTAAAAAATAATGTTAACTAATGTTAAATATAATGGGTACGATGATTAAAATATCCTAGCCATGTCCTATATATACCCTACATTTTGTGATATCAATACACACTTCTCATTACTCATTTTCCTATATCATAGTTATTTTTATACCTAGAGAAATGACTTATGAGATTAAAACATGGTTTGGTTTGTTTATTGTTCTCTTGGCTGCATGCCACATGCAGCACTGTGTTAACGGACAATCTCAAGTGCCTTGCCTCTTCATATTTGGGGACTCATTCTCTGACAGTGGAAATAATAACTATATTGACACCGCAGCAAAGTCAGATTATAAGCCATTCGGTATCGACTTTCCAACAGGACCAACAGGAAGAGCTACCAATGGAAGAACCAAAGCTGACATAATTGGTAACAATGGAAGAACTGCATGATTTTTTTTTTTATATTAGCCATTAAATAATGTGGTTTTTTTTAACCAACACAAAATAAAAATTTGTCGTCGTTGTAGGTGAACTACTTGGATTTGATAAATTCATCCCACCCTTCGCTAATACTACTGGCTATGACATACTCAAAGGTGTTAATTATGCATCTAGTTCAGGTGGAATTCGTTATGAGACGGGAAAAAAAACAGCGGTATTGTATACATACCTATATTCTTTTTTATTTCGCTTGTCAAACTATATAATTGAGAAAGATCTAATGAGGAAATGATATAAGGTTCGACTTTACTATTTATAATATTTTAAAGTAAAGTACTCTAATTGTTCACCATTTTATTTTTATTAAATACTGCAAGCGTATATAACTAATTTTTGGTATGTTTATTGGTGATATGCTCATAATTTCAATGATAATGAATGCATCTAATGTAGTGTTATGCAACATATGCAGATTAATAATATCTACTTGGGATTACAGTTACAAAATCACAAAATCATAGTATCCAGAATTGTTGCCAAGCTTGGTGGTTTGTCACAAGCCAAAGATCATCTATCAAAGTGCTTGTATTATGTTTATATAGGCACCAATGATTATGCATTAAACTATTTCCAGCCACAATATTACTCAACAAGTAAAACTTATACCCCCGAACAATATGCTCAAGTTCTTATAGACCAATTATCCACTTATCTACAGGTATAAATATTGAATTAGTCAATATCATTTAAAATAACTTTTATTTATATTATACTTAAAATCTACTTCAAGTTGAATATTAGTAAATGATGATTTGATTGTTCGTAATAAATTGGTTTTTTTGGTTGACAGGTTTTGCATAAGAACTATGCAAGAAAACTCGTGCTAGTTGGGCTGGATAAAATAGGTTGCGCTCCACTTTCCATTATTGATGAAGGGAAACCCGGATGTGTTGAAAAACAGAATGCTGCTGCATTAATATTTAGTCAAAAGCTTAAAAATCTAGTGAATGACTTTAATACTCGACTTATTTATTCCAAAACTATCTTCATAAATACCACTGCTATTGCCCTAGACAACTCAGCTGGTAAATATTTGAATTAATTTCATTTTCTATTTTTATATTAATAATGAAACTATTGAAGTGAGTATGATATTTTGTGTTTCAGGTTTCACTGTTGCAAATGTTTCATGCTGTGCGACAAAGGGTAATGGATTCTGTTTTCCTGATACAATTCCATGCAATAATAGGAATGAATATGTTTATTTTGATGGAATTCATCCCACAGAAGCCGCGAACAATCTTGTTGCATTAGCTTCTTACGATAGCAGTTCTTATCCAAATGCGACTTATCCAATGGATATCAACCGACTTGCTCAGTTCATTACTGGAAAAAAGGTTTACTCAGAATGATGTGTTTAAATAAGCTCGTGTGTACGCATTAAACAGTAATATTTCTATTCAGCCAATAAGCAATCATATTTGCACAAGAATAAGTAAGGATTGATGTCCTAGTCCTTAATGTTGTCTTGATGACATGGTTTGATGTTGAAATTATTTCCCTTTCAATGTAATATGGCTATTATCTTTAATAGATTTGTGTCTCTTTGTGTTTTCTTTTATTTTATTTTTTATGATAGAAAAATGGTTGAATATGACGGTACAGAATAAGGTCAAATCATACCAGTCGTCCCCATTATAAGAAAAAAAATAAGTTTTGCGGCCATTTTAAGAACAAGTTGCGGCGGTATGAACCACTGCAAAATAGAGCTTACAACAGTTTATCAATGGTCATAAAACATGGTGTCATGAGGATTGATTGTGAAGGTTTTAACAAACGTCGTGCAAACCGTCACTAATTGATTTACGATGGTTGTAACCGTTCAATGAACATTTTTAAATAAATTTGTACGTTGCGATAGTTTATAATACGACTTACAAAGGTTCGTAACCTCCGCTAGATATATTAATTCATAAATTTTTTTTTTATGATATAGTTATAAAATGACAACAAATACATTGCAAATGTATTAAAACACTACCATAAAAAAGCTGTTTTGTAGTAGTTTTAAGACCAGGTTGCGGCAATTAGTAACTTCGAGAAACTGACATTGCGATAGTTTTACAACCCCCCAAAAAACATGATGTCGTTGCCATTTTTTGCAACGGTTTCAAAAACCACTGTTCAAGCCGTCATTAGTTGATTACGGCGGTTGGAATTTATGTTAAATGTGATGTACATTTTTTAAATAAAATTGTTGTTTTGCGGCAGTTTTTCAGGTACAAATTACGAAGGTTTGTATCCCCCGCAAAGGCCACGGCTCCAACACTTCTAACATTGTTTTTACGTCACGAGAAGTAAAAGCTAACCTGTTTATTCATTTAATATTTATTTTTCAATGTTTTTAATAATAATGTCTACTAAATTCGACGCTACATTCATTCCTAGCCTCAAATAGTTGTATACTATTTATTTAAATAGATAATAGGTGAACACTCCGGTACCCTTGAGTTTAGTTGGGTACCGGTACCTTTATCCAATCAAATAAAGTTATTCATTGCCATGTCACATTTTAAATTATTTTTATTTTAAAATAAATTAATTTTATTTAATTAATTTACACTAAAGGTACCGGTACCCAACTATTTATCATAGGTACCTAAGAATTTACCTAGATAATATTAGCTTGCTCAGCATGGAGAACAATGAAAGTAATCCAAAACCCGTAAGAAGGTCAATTATTTTATGTATTGAATTATCTATCCCCCTATTCCAATTGCTATTACAGGTGACAACAACTTTAATTAAAGTTTTTAGATGATTTGTGCACTACAAGAAAAAGGGGATTTGTAATGGTTTATTTTAGAAGTTACGGCGGTTCTAATTAACCGCTTAAAATCTGGTTACGATGGTTCAATAAGGATTTGGCTAATATGCATAAGGATTTTCCTTATGCACCATGCATAAGCCTACATAAGCCATTGGATCATGTTTTTAATCCAGTATTGAGTATTGAGTATTGAGTATTGAGTGGTGAGTATTGAGTATTGAGTAATAACAATTGATGTCTAGAATTTGATCCAATGATCCAAGGGTCCATAATAATCTATGCATGGTGCATAGATTTTTATCTATGCACGGTAACTGCACCCGTTCAATAAGGGTCACAAAAAGGTGTGTCACGAGCCTCTTTTGCGACGACTTAGAAATCCAACCGTCGAAGATATCTCTGACGGTTCTAAACTGCCTCTATATTAAAATAACCGTCACTTTTATTTACATATTCTATATTTTGAAAGTCTATTGCGGCGGTTTAAAACCGCCAATTTTTTAAAAAAATTTGAGAGTACACTTTCTGACGAAACTAATTGACCCAATCTATGAAATCCACAATATCTATGACTTTGTTGGACTGAAAATTAAACTTACACGTGACGTCGAATTAAACAATGAATACAAAAAGATCTCATGTCATCAAGGATATCATTTAATTAAATGAAAACAAAAACCGAATAATTTACTAGCTTGCTGCAATATATATATATATATATATATATATATATATATATATATATATATATATATATATATATATATATATATATATATATATATATATATATATATATATGAGGGTTACATTTACTCCAAGAGTAAGTTATTATAACTTACTCCACATCTTGACAATTTATTATTTTCAATCTAATGGTTAAAAATAATAAGAAATTAAATATGGAGAGAGAAAACTATTCCTTATTATTTTTTACCATTAGATTGAAAATAATAAATGGTCAAGAGTTGGAGTAAGTTATAATAACTTACTCTTTGAGTAAATATAACCCTCCTCATATATATATATATATATATATATATATATATATATATATATATATATATATATATATATATATATATATATATATATATATATATATATATATATATATATATATATATATATATATATATATATATATATATATATTCAAACCTAAAAACAATTCAAATATAGATAAATATGGAGAGAGAAAACTATTCCTTATTATTTTTAACCATTAGATTGAAAATAATACATAGTCAAGAGTTGGAGTAAGTTATAATAACCTACTCTTTGAGTAAATATAACCCTCCTCATATATATATATATATATATATATATATATATATATATATATATATATATATATATATATATATATATATATTCAAACATAAAAACAATTCAAATATAGAAACATACAGTTGCTGTTGCTGTTGATGAACTTGAATCTTCACTAGGGCCGGTCTTCCCCATGTGCAGCATGAGCTGCAGCACTGAGTCTCAAATTTTGAGAGGCCCAATTTTTTTTTAATTACAAAAATAATAGATTTTATATCTATTTTTTTAGAAATAGGTGTAAATTAATAATTTATTTTTCAGCATCAATCATTTTATATCATTTTTAAAAAAACAGGTTTAAAATTATAATTTTTAAAATTGTATTTTTCGTAAATTTAATCCTATTTTTAAAATTTGAACGGGGACTCCAGGCCGATTGGGCCGGCCCTAATCTTCACCAGTGTGTTGATGAGTCACATCAGCTCCAAATATCATAGTAATGCGTCGTGAAAGTGCATTAACAAGAACAATATTCCTACCCCGAATCTAGCCGCTACCAGCATTTGGGGGAGTATTTCAATCCAAGTAAGAAGGTGTAGTGATCTTTTCCAAGCGCGTTGAGGGAATATTCTGGACTGTCAATACACAATATTAGATAATTATCATTTTGTATAAAAGTTGTAGATAAAAAAGCAAAATCTAAATATTTGCTAATGAGGCGAGGAAACTCACTGAGTGAAGCAACGCAAGAAAGTTGCATGACATATTTAAATGAAGACAAAACTATTTGAAAGCTCGTTTTTATTTTTCCTCTACAACAATTCTTTCTTTTTCAGTATTCTCTAATACACGACTCAATCACTCTACGACTTCTGGTTGTTATTGACTTACAGAGCTCTTTGGATTCATTTGAGTGTTGGCGGTAAATGTACCTCGTTGTTCTGCCAATTGTTTTGCAATTTGTCCCACCTGTGTTTTCAAAATTTTAATCGAAGCATCAATTTTCTTCTGATTTACAATAGACAACTGCATGAATTGTTGTAATGTATCTTCTATCTTGAAGTTCGATCTTGTTAGGGCAAATTCTAGTTGAAACTCTGGTATGGATTTTGCCTATTTGACGGTCCCAAATCTTGCATCCAATTTTTGACATAATTTGCGTTTTCTCTGTTCATATAGCTTTGGTTCCCTTGATATGGTGCTTACATTTACTGTTGATTTCCCAAGTAATTTACTTCCTTTTTAGCTAGAGGACAAAAGCCGATTGGGTGGTCTCTGGTACAAAGTTCGCAAAAACCTACCTGCTGAGTTTTTACCCAAGAGAAAGAAAATTTTGACTTGATCCTATCAAGTCAGAGGCCTAGGGATGGCAATTTGGCCCATCCCCAGTGGGTACCCACAAAAAACCCCATATCGGGTAGGGTAAATACCCATAAAAATGAGTATGGGCACGGACACGGGTAATTACCCATTAAAGTATGCGGGTATGGGTGCGGGCACGGGTACCTTACTACCCAACCCGCCCCATACTCACACTACATATTTCTATAATGTAATTTATATTGTTATATAAAAATGCATGATTCTAAATTTTTTTTAAAATATATCGCTATTAAATCATTACACATTTTAATAAAAGTGTTTATTTGTTTCTTAACTCAACAATAACATACATAATTTTTTTAATATTGTTAAAAATACTTAAATTATATGATTTTGTAATTAAACGATTTAACTTTACTATAAATGCGGGTAAACGGGTACGAGTATGGGCATTGAGGTACCCACAGGGTACGGGTACGGGCATGAATATTGATACCCACGCGGGTTTGGGCTCGGGTACGGGGATTTTTTTAAACTACGGGTATGGGGACGGGTACTATAGTACCCTGCCCAAACCCTGCCCATTGCCATCCCTACAGAGGCCTTCCTTATAAAAGTGAACAAGAATTCAAAAAGAACAAAAAGCCTAGGGAAAAAATAGATAAGAAGAAAAAGAATCGTGCAATTAATAAATGCACACACTGCAAAAGAATAGGCAATTTCGATCTGTTTTGTTTTGACAAACTGAAAAGTTCTAAGTGAAATAATCTTGGACCTTTTTGAAAAACTTAACCCACTTGGGCCCAAGAAAATTGAGGTACAAAGGTGAAACCTTAGTATTTTTTGAAGGCAAGCAGTCTGCAACGCGAAGTCTTAGCAAATAATAAATGAAGTTGTGCAAAGAAAAAAGAAGTATAATTTTAAGTATACACTAATTTAAAGTCCATGATTAAGAATATTAGTGATGATGGTCAAAGAAAACGTTATTGAGGGAGTCTCAACATTTATGATTACTATTACAAAAAAAAAGAACTTAGGAATCACTTTTTTTTGTTAATAAGCATTATCTTATATATAACTTACACATTAATTTTATTTGGCTCAAGTCATCTTGAGGCAACACCTTATATTAATAGGATTTATTATATATAAAAATAGCACCGCCTACTACATAACAGACCATGATGTCAAGACATCTGGACAAAAACACATGACAACAGAACTGTCATGTTAGATGATCATGATGTTTTGATATTCTGCTCAACATCAGTTCAGAACCATGTTTTACTAAAATTTAGCCAATCATAAAACCATGGAACTAACAATCTCACCTTTTGGCAAGTTTTGGCTAAAGCAACTAAAGTTTGATAAATTTGGAGATACAAACTACAAACAGAAAACATATTCGAAAAATCATGCATTTATAGATCATCATCTTCAAGCACACCAGAAGACAGATGTTGAGACATGAGGTATGACATCATAAATAGATCCAAACTCCTCTTGTCACACATGATCAAGACTCCCCTTCAAAGAGAAAACCCAAATCACCATAAAATCCTGTAAAATATGAACTACCCAAGTCCACACATCAAAGACACATGTAGCAGATAAATCAAGAGAAGTCCAACCTCACAATAAACAGGGAAATCCAGAGTTAGCAGGGTACTCCATAACACATCAGGAAAGATGTCAGAACATGTGGTTTGACATCATTGCACATAGGCACCACATAAGTAGCAGAAACACAAGCACCAACAAGCATGACAGACTATTATGCTCCCCCTAAATAGTTGCATACAACAAGCAACCACAATAAATACTTTCTCCTTAGTAGTAGCACAGTCCTATTAGGATGCTAATCAACATGTTAAGACATGTGTTATAACATCAGCACAGACAGAAAACACTAACACTTCACTCCCTTTTTGAGCCAGAATATTGACAAAAAGCCTAGAGTAAATGTAAATAAATTGGAAGCACACATGGAAACAAAAAAATCTTTATTGATGGAAACACATTAATTGTTAGGAATTACACCACAACAACACAAAGTGCCTTACAAAAACATGGTTCATAAGCCCTTAAACATTACATCAGAGAGAAATAAAAAAAATATAAAGAATTAGTCATCAGGAGGACATCCGACTTCACCACCATCACCTTCTTCCTCCTCATTACATTCTTCAACCCCAACATCCTTTTGAGCACCTTCTTTAGCCAAGGCTTTAATGACCTTTTCAAGAGTTATATTTCATGCAATACTAACTCTGATATTCTCATCCAACTCTTTACAGGTTCCCTTTAATTATGCTATGACATAGGCCTTAGAAGTGGAAACAACACGTCCCTTCACTAGTGTAAATAAGGGATCTAACACCAATTTTTTAGAGATTTAACACCTGATTTTTTTCGGTGTTGTTGCCGCCGGTATTGTAAGTATGATTTTGACACCGGTTTTAAAAAAGGTATGGTAAATCGATTTAACACCGGTGATAAACTGGTGTTATAAGTGTTACATATAGGTATTAAAACTAACATTCGACACCTTTTTTATCCTTCAAAAAGGTGTAAACACTTATAAATTGAACCTACTTTTTCTAAAAACAGGTGTTAAAGTTTAATGGAGAATAGTTTGATTAGAAACTAACTTATGACACCTATTTTTTATCCAAAAAATATGTAGAACATATATATCGTACCAATTTTTTCCAAATTTGGGTGTTCAAAGTTTAACGAAGTGTTATTTGGTTAGAAACCAACCTTTCACACCTATTTTTTTCTTAAATTGGATGTATAAACTTTTTTTATAATGTCTGTATAGCATATGTATCACACTTGTTCTTTATTAAAGTTGGTGTTATAAATGACATTGAGTGTGATTTAGTTTTAATTAAATCATAATTGCTATATAACATAATTGCTTAATCTTAAATCAAGTTGAGGTCATATATGGCACCGATAAATTTTTTCTTATTGTTTCAATTGAAAAAAAATAAACTCACCAATTTTGGTTTAAATTTAACAAATCGTACCCATGAGTGTAAATCCAAATTAAGAAAAAAATTATATTAAAAAACAATGTCAAATAATAAGTCAATATTAATTCCTATAAAACACCATCTTTTTCTGACTCCTTTTTCGTTCTCTTCAAGCTGATTTTGTTCTTCAACTATTTGTAAAAGGAATTGAGTCTAGAGTTGTCGAATATTATCAATAACATCTTTGTCATATGATGATGGATCATAATATATCTACAAATACAAACAATAAAATAAAAAACAAGAACATGTTAAAACATGAAATGATATGATTTACGTATTAAATATTGAAGTATTAAATATTGAAATATTCTGTTATTACCTCATGTAATCCTTGCAATATACTCGTCTGGATAATGTCAAATATATTTTTCATTACATAATAACCACAAGCCCAACTATTGTCATTGATGTGCCTACAAATTAAATAAATAACAAAACATATAATTATTTATATATATAATTCATATGAAATATCAATAAATTTAAAACAATTTACTTACCTTGATAAATATAAAATTAAGCTTTTTATTCGCAATATAGCCTCTCAAGATATCATAACCTCTCATAGCCCTAATCAAAAATACAATATGAGAGTGCTTGAAAGAGGGAATTTGTATTTGTAGTGGATGATATGGTTAATCATAAATAAACGGCCGTGCCACAATAATCTTGATATGGCGGCATGAGTTGCAAGCAGGAGAGAGATATATTCTTATCAACAATTCCAATTTGAAGAAATATTGATGCTTAAAAGAGAGTGATGACGTTTGTGATTCAAAACCGATTTCGATAAATTAAAGTTTTTGATTTTGAACATTTTTCAAAGGATTTGGATTCTCTGCAGTGTTTTATCTCCTGTTTCCATTCAGCCATCATCATAGCCATTCATCTATTTTTTTCTCACTTTTCAAAGCAACATATTTTCATCTCTATGATTTTTATCAATTCTCAGCCATTAGATGAAGCATGAGAGGGATGGCAGAAGAGAAAGGTAGGAGAGGATCTATTTCCTTTTTCAAAGGATTTTTCAAGTTTGATTGAGAGAAGGATTGAGATAGAAGATGCAATCGTAAATCCTAATCTAATAGAACGAGGGTTTTATGTGATAAAGTCTTTTTTTTTTTCAAAAACGCATATATTCAAAATCTCAAATTTTGGGAAGAAGCGGGATTTTTAGAGCCAATTTTATTCATTTATTTATATAATTTTACTATCACATTTAAGAACAGGATTCTCTTGATTGGTTTAGGGAGATTTGGTTAAAAATAAGAAGAAACTATTTTTTATTAAGTATATTAAATTTTTAGAAATGATTAAGCATCTTAATGTTTTTTTAAGAAATATTAAAAATATTTATGTTTTTACTTATTATCAAAATTGACGTGGATCATCTTTATTAAGAATTTTGATGGTCATTTAATAATCATTAAATTTAAATCAAATCAAGGAATAATTTTGTTCTCAAATTTAATTTTTTTTAATATCAGGTATGAATTTATATATACATGTTTTATTGTTTTTCCTTTTATACTTATTTTCCTTAAAATCAGGTATCTTATATTAAGCAAATTTATTTGTTTTAAAAGTAACACACATTAAACCAAGCGGTTGAGCTCCATTGGCAAGGAGCCCCGTCCAAGGACGTACTCGGGGAATACCGAGTTCGATTCCCAGGCGGAACAATCTTGCTTGGCCAGTGCGCATGCCTCTCCGCACGAGCCGGATTAGTGGCCCACCTGTGGTGGGTCGACACCGGTGCAAATAGCAAAAAAAAAAAAAAGTAACACACATTAGACACTTGTTTTTCTAAAAATTAGATATTAATGATTAGCATTAAAGCTAAAATTTTAATTTTAATTACAAAATTGCCACTGTATATAACTTTAATATCTTTTTTTAATAAAATAGGTATGACATCAATAATTCTAATGTTATTTCTCTGCTTATTTAAGGTTGTGTCACAGTCTGAAACATGCATCCCTTTAAATCCAGGATATTGATTCAGAACTATTCCACATATCAATATTGGAAGTGCTATGGGCAACTTTACTGTAGAGGATGTGGCTTGCCTCAGGGTCTGCTCAATGATATAAGTACCAAAATCATACTCTATTTCAGCGTCCTTTGTCCTGCTATTAGGTCAAACATGACAGTATTAGAGTTAGGCCTATCCGAAATGAAAGATCCAAGCCCAACATTAGACCCTTTCAAAAGCCTTCCTCCTTTGTCACAACAACTCACCTTAAAGTCCTTCTTAGCACGACACATATCATTAGGTAGTATTCCTTTGATATCTTGACTTTAGGTACATCATTGCATAACAACAAGAAGGATTGAGATCCCTTTAGCTTGTGTGCTACCCATTTGCATATAATAAGACTAAAATCTCTTTTCCTAATCAAATCGTAAAATACTTTAAGATATTGTAACATTTTTTAAAGTAATAGGTGAATGTATTCAAGCAACTCTTGCCTAAGAGGACCACTTAAGGGGTTCATCTAAAGAAAAAAAATAACCCATGCAAGTTCCATAAGGACGTTTGTCCACTAAAAAACATATTACAAACATAAAAATTAGAAAATGTTCGGAAGCACTACGACACTTTAAGTTCTCCATTGCATAGTAGAGGTAAGTAGGCATAGAGTTCAGGAAACTCTAGCGAGCATAATTATTAAAAATATTTGTTTACTCATGCATTGCAATTCCCTTTACAAAGTAAGTAGTATTATTAACACACCTTTTGATTAGAAACAACAAAAGTGAATCCTGTGGAATACCACAGACGTGAGGGGTGCTAATACCTTCCCCCTGCATAACCGACTTCCGTACTCATTTCTTTGACGCGAGACCTTATTCTTGTCCATTTGCGGTTTGCTAGCATTTCCTTTCCCCTTATGGGATAAATATGTTTAGTGGTAACTCTGTCATTTTTCGTGGTAGCTAGCGACAATGTCACTCATGTATCTTTTGATACATTGAGTTGACTGATTGTTGTTTGTTTATCAAGCTATTGTTCTCACCCATGAACTTTTACGCAAATGATTAAATATTGTTCTTGTTTGAAGCTATTAAGTAAAATCAAGTATTTTCCTTAGTTAGGGGGTGTTAACTAAGTATTGTTTATTGGAAGTGTAAGTTTCTAGGTTTTAAATTGTCATTAGGATTGTGACTGATTTATCACTGTGACGATTAGAAATAAGAGGGGGATCTCATATCTACATGGTGTTTCTAGGTAGAAGTAGCACTAGGTAGGGATTAGGAGACAAGTTGTAACCAGGGTTGTTTAGGCTTAGAACTAATACTATCATAGTGGACTTCCTTCCTAACTTGGTAGTCCCCAGAGTAGGTGAGGTTGCACCGAACTGGCTTAACAATTGATTGTGTTGTTTTTATTTTTGCAATTTATCTTTCTGCATAATTCTCTATTTTTACTGTTAGCATATGATGCCGTAACATCAATCTTCACATTGTGTTATTGTTAAGACACAGTACTAGAAAATTCACTTTAAGTGACCGAAATTTTTTTGTCAGTGTAGTGACCGAATTAGCCACCAAAATTTGATACTCATGAGCCAATTTTAAGAGGTCACTAAATCGGTCACGAAAAATTATTTTTATATACAATTTAATTTATATCAAAATTAGAGACCGAAATTTCATTCACTAATATTTTTTATTTTCTTTAATCGATTTTTAATCCTCTTTATTATGTTACTATTTTTTTAAAGATTTTAATTCTCTTTCAATTTTTAATTTTTACTAAAAGTTTCATCGTTTTTATTATTTTAACAAATATTATATTTATATAAAAATATAAGTATATATATGTTTAAATATAAAATATAATGATAGACGTTAAGTGGCGTAGTGGCAAAGTCTTATTAAAATATGCGGAGCTCATGGGTTTGATTCCCAGGTATCACAATTTTTAATTTTACTTTACGAAAAAAGAACATTAAAATCGGTCACTAAATTCAGTCACCAAATCGGTCGCTAAATTTCACTCACTAAATTCTGTTGAAAATAATACAAGTGTGAGTGTGGATAATAGTCCCACATTGGAAATGCATGTGGTGACTTGAGCATTTATAAGTGGGAGAACCCACTCACCTATCACCTTAAGGTTTTAGGTGGAGAAGTGGTGTGCCTCCCACAAAGGTGTGTTGCTCAAAGGAATGTCCCGAAAAATAATAATGCTCTCGAACTCGACCCTCCCCCAATTGTTGCGCTAACAAATTATATCATGAGCATTTAGTTCGAGAAATTAAAGGGACCGGCTTACTTGTAGTTGAAGAGAGTCAACGAATACATGTAGTTGAAGAGAATCAACATATTCATGTAATTGAAGAGTCAACGTGTAGACTCACACTTGAGGGGGAGTGTTGAGAATAATGCAAGTGTGAGTGTGGATAATAGTCCCACATTGAAAATGCATGTGGTGACTTGAGTATTTATAAGTGGGAGAACCCACTCACCTATCACCTTAAGGTTTTAGGTGGAGAAGTGGTGTGTCTCCCACAAAGATGTGTTGCTCAAAGGAATGTCTCGAAAAATAACAATGCTCCCGAACTCGACCCTCCCCCAATTGTTGCGCTAACAGATTCGTTGCAAAAGCTTAGCGACTAACACTTTTTCAACCAATAATTAATGGTCGATAAATCGCTCGCAAATTGTTTTAGTGACCGATTTTAAAACCTTTTATGTATTTAATTTTGTCACTAAAAGTGAATTTTCAAGTAGTGACATTTGTCTTGACATACTTTTTCAAGTACCAAACTTTCATGTAACAACTGAAAAACAATTGACTGATATATTCACTAAAGCCTTGGATGCAAATCAATTTTAAAAACTAGTGGAAAACAAATGCAATGGAGTTTGAATCTCCGGTCTTACACTTGACTTTGAACCTCTTAATAAAAATAAGATATAAAAAGAAAATGCAATGGGGTTTGCACTTGACTTTGAACCTCTTAATAAAAACTAAATTTAATATTAATTTCATAAATTTTTCTAATTTTATCAATTAACTTATTAATCAATTGTTATAATTTAAAGGGGCTGGAAACTTTCTCAAAGATGAATGTTAGCCCCCATCGCCCGTTTAATCTAAAATTGGTGATTAGTTTAGTTTGATTTAACTAATTAATGTACGACTTCTCATGGAGACGCAACCACACGATAGTTAGGTCAGTGTATAATTTTTAAATTGAGTCATCTTATCGAATCAATTCACATATAATCTTGTCTTATATTCAATTAATTTTGATCTAAAAGTCATTCCAACAGTAAGAAAACCCTTACCTACACGTTCTTTGTTTTATATTCAATTAATTTTTTTGATCTAAAAGTCATTCCAACAGTAAGAAAAACCCTTATCTACACGTTATTTGTTTATTTATTGTTGGTAATCACAACTATTCTTTCAAGATTTCATGATCTTAGTTTCAAAGCGTAAGTAAATGATGGTCCTCTTTTAATTTTTAGGATACATTTTATTGGTTGATTTTCAAAATATGTAATTAAATGAAAGAGAGCACAAGTTGCGCCGTTACCTCATTTTAAAGGAAGTAAGTTACCATAAGTATCTCATAATATTAGGAGAAGACATGTTAACTCAACAACCCCAACCAAGGCCAATCGAGCATATTTTGAGGCATAAGACATTTTAAAAAAGTCAATCTAATACAAATTATTTCATGTGTATCTTGTAAATTGACACGAGTTTAGTTAAATAATATTGCACTTGAGATAAATTATTTTAAGAATGGTAAAATGTTAAAATGAACCATACCAACTAAAGCATTATCATCACCAGTCGACTATCACATTTTTATAGATATTTATTGAAACTTATATTTCTTATATAAATTTCGAGGTCTCTATTTTCAGCATTTGAGGCCTATTTCATAGGCTCAAAAAAATAGGCCTAAAGTGATGGCCTCACTTGCCTTGGACTTGGACCGATCCTGACCCTAGCATCTCTCTACAAGGGAAATGCCTTGATAAAACCTTCACTTAACTACCAACCTTTCTAAGAACATGTTTTTCTTTCATTGAAACTATAAAATTTGTCATGGATCCCTCCATATTCCTAGTTTCTATACTAAAATCACTTGTGGTCCTTCATTGATATTTTTTTGACAAATTATAAATTATAAAACTTGTCAAATAGTTTCATCGATCCTTTATTAATTTATTTGTTTTGGCAATTTTGGCAATAAGCATCCTATATATACACCCTCCATCTTGTTAATATACATATCAAAACATTTTTTTTCCTATAGCATAATTAGTTGTATACCTAGAGAAATGGCATGCAGGACAAAAACATGTTTAGGTTTTCATCTTTTTCTTTTGGCTGCATGTTACATGCAACATTTTGTCAGTGGAAGTTCACCTAAAGTGCGATGCCTTTTTATTTTTGGAGACTCCTTCTCTGATAGTGG